>NC_084609.1:30821349-30923849 GCF_033807715.1 Cololabis saira
ACACAATATGAAACCAAAATCAAAAGGAAAGAACATGACACAAGCCGACAAGGGACGGCATATCATTAAATTCGGCTAGAGTAGCCATGACCACAAGGTATAGGCTGTTTTACAGCTTAAGAAAACTCAAAATCCTATCTAAAAAAATTAGAATATTCTGGCAATCTTAATCTTAAACTGTAAGCCATGATCAGCAATATTAAAATAATAAAAGCCTTGCAATATTTCAGTTGATTTGTAATGAATCCAGATTGTATGACATTTTTGCATTACAGAAAATAAAGAACTTTATCACAATATTCTAATTTTCTGAGACAGTTTTGTATTTTAGTTTGTACTTTATATGCTATTTTTTAACCTTATATGTCATGTTTATTTTAATATCAATGTGCTTTTATTGTCTGAGTGGAAGTGTGGTTGTTTTTTATGTTTTGATGAGCTGCTGGACAGTTGAATTTCCCTTCGGGATGAATAAAGTTTTATCTATCTATCTATCTATCTATCTATCTATCTATCTATCTATCTATCTATCTATCTATCTATCTATCTATCTATCTATCTATCTATCTATCTATCTATCTATCTATCTATCTATCTATCTATCTATCTATCTATCTATCTATCTATCTATCTATCTATCTATCTATCTATATATCTAGGTACTCAGCATTACACAAATGGTTCTAGTTATTTTTGGCTTGTATCTTGTTAATGAGAGAGTGGCACGATGACAGCAGTTGTGTCTCAGCGGAGGTTGTAGTTGTCTCCTACTCAAAGCCATTTCAATCAGCAGACTTTTATTACGTTTTTACACAGAATAAAACCCGGTGGTTTGTAAAAGCGTCATTACTGTGGTGTCTGGGTGAAGTGGGTCAGGGTTCAGCAGGATAAAGTTAGTTTCATGGAAACATCCAGCAGAGCTGTGCTCTGCCTCCAGCAGTCCCAGTAAGCTCACTGGTCATGCTGGTTCCTGGCGGCGCGGCGCACAGGCCAGTTGTTACTGCAAATATGTGAGCGACTGGGTGTGTGGGTGCAGCTGTTTACTGCTCAGGGACTTGCTGGAGGGGTCACCTTCGTCCTGGTTGGACAGAAACCAGCGTAACTGGCTCCGGTCCAGTCAGACCTCGGCAGAGCTGATCAGCGGTGGGACTGAGGGTGGACAAAGACCGCTGTTGTGTTTCTGTCACCAGGAGACGGAGTCCAGCGGGTTCAGCTGGACCGGCTCCCGGCTGGATAACCCTGGTTACCCGATACCACTGTAGATTAGAGCGGTTTATCTGATCATGACCGTGGTGGGGGTCGGGGTTTTACTACACAGCCTCAGATACACCTCAGATCAATACAACCTCTCATCAATATTGGCTGTCAATCACTCTAATCATAATTCACAGAAAACTAAAACCGGGGTTAACAGGTATGTATGCATGTATGCATGTATGCGTGCGTGCGTGCGTGCGTGCGTGCATGCATGGATGCATGGATGTATGTATGGATGGATGGATGGATGGATGTATGGATGGATGTATGTATGTATGCGCGAGCTGGCTGTAGCATTCATCTGTATGCTGATGACACGATTCTTTACTGCATCTCAGATACCCCAGAGTCTGCTATAACATCTCTCCAGCACTCTTTTGCTGATCTTGAATTAAACTCAAAAATCTCAAGTTGGTTTTAAATTCAGATAAATCGAAAGTTACGCCTGTAACTACGGTTCTATGAGTCCCGGATGACCGCCAGGCGGGGCTGTAAGCACTGGATATCTCCGAGATATCTGTCGAGTACAATACCAACAATGTCACGTCACCCGTGACCCCTGCATCACCCCCGGAAGGGGTATATCTTCCGGCGTCAAGCATGGGATCGACTCCTAGAATCTTCTCGCGAGAGCACGAGGATTCGGAGTGACCGGCAGGCCTGGCGGTCATCCGGGACTCATAGAACCGTAGTTACAGGCGTAACTTTCGTTCTATTTCGTCCCTACTGACCGCCAGGCGGTGCTGTAAGCACTGGATGACGAATACCAACAATGTCACATAGAATCCCGGTCACTTGCCTCACTGACCAGGGGCAGAAGGACCCGGGAGTAGAACAACGCCCAATGGTTGGGGAGTGGCGACATTGATCCGGTAAAATCTGGAGAACGTGTCCGGCAACGTCCACGAAGCCGCTGTGCGGATGTCCTCCAGAGGCACCCCCTTCAGGGCAGCCAAGAAGCTGCGACGCTTCAGGTCGAGTGGCACCTCACCCCCACTGGTCAGGGGCGGCCACTGGCCCTGTAGGCGTGCTCAACGGTGTCCACCACCCAGTGGGACGGCGCTGTCCAGAAACAGCACGCCCCCTGTTGGGGCCACCATGGCAGAGAACAAGCTGCTCCGACCGTCGCACAGGCGCGGTAGCATAAGCAGCGAGGGCCCGTACGGGGCACAAAGGGCTCGGCCCACTCTCTGCAGGCTCGGGGTCGAACCGGCCAAGCTGGATAGGCCGATTAGTACGAGTGCGTGGCAGGACCTTGGGCAGGAACGCCACGTTCGGCCACAACGTAGCCCCTGAGCCATCCGGGTTCCACCTCAGGCAGTACCCGCTGACTGACAGGGCATGTAACTCACCGACTCGCTTTGCCGATGTCATAGCGAGGAGAAAAGCTATCTCCATAGAGAGCCACTTCAGGCCCACCTGGGCCAAGGGCCCAAAGGGTGGAGAAGAGAGGGCACCTAGCACCATGGACAGGTCCCACACTGGGGCCTTAGGGCTCCTCGGGGGGGCCCAGCCTCGGAGCCCCCCTGAGAAAGAGAAACCAGCCGGTGGCACCCCACGGTGGTATTCTCAACCAGGGCATGTTGCGACGAAATGACCGCCACATACACCCTTAGAGTGGACTGAGCACGGCCACCATCCAGGAGGGACCGAAAGGAACCCCAGGATCGTGGCCACGGGGCAAAGAACAGGGTCCTCTGCCCCGTCTGCACACCAGGCAGAGAATCTCCCCCACACGCACTCATACCAGAGGCGGGTGGGAGGCACATGGGCATTCGAGATAACAGCCCTGACGGGTTCAGGACAGCTTGACAACAATGGGCTGGGCCCCGCAGCGGCCAGACCCAGAGCTGAAAACGACGGGGTCGGGGTGCAAAACCTGAATCCCCGGCTGGGAAAGACGGTCCCTCTGGGGGGCGTCATGTTGTGTCGCAGCAGAGCCTCCGCAGCAGTGGAAACTATGTTTCCCCGGTCGGAAGGGGGCCACCAAGAGGAGCCCGTGAGCCCTCTGGAGGACCCTCTGCAAAGTCGGCTTGCGCCGGGAGAGGAAGTCCGTCACCCGGTTCCTGTCTCCAGGCAGGAACATCGCCCGAAGGCCGGGCAGGCGAGGAGCGGTCCACGCTAGGAGGCCCCGGGACACCTGCAGCAGCTGTGCAGAGTCGGTGCCCCCCCTGGTGGCCGATCAAGGGACAGTGGACACACTGTCTGACCGAAGGTCAGGTATAAGGTATAAGAGGGGCAAGGGTTGCCACCACGCACCTGGTGAAAAAATCCTCGGTGACAGGGAGAGCCCGCACAGGAGCACCCTGAACCGACAACGGTGGCCCCGGTAGGCGAACCCCCGGAACTACCGGTGACGTGCCGCGACCGGCACATGAAACGAGCGCCCTGTAGGTCCACAGTTGCAAACCACTTCCTCCTGACCAACGCAGAGCATCCTCTGTGGTCAAGCCTCCGGGAGGGCAGGACCTTCACGTATTCATCGAGGTCCCTCAGGTCCAAGATGGGATGACGTCCGTCGTCTCTCTTGCTGATGAGAAAGTAGCTCAAGTAGAACCCCCAGGCCGCGGCGGGGGGTCCACCGGCATGATGGCGCTCTTGGCCAGTAGGGCGGGCAACACCTGCCCGAGCCAGAATGTTTGCCGGGTCTCAGACGATGGTCATCTCAACCCGGCCGGAGGTAGGAGGCCGGTGTCGGAACTGCAATACGTACCCCTGGGCTAGGGTGGAAACCACCCGGGCCCCGATGAGCAGGCAGCCCAGTAACTGAGCTGCTGTCGGAAAAGTAGCCGACGACCGGCCCCGTGGCCTTAGCACCGTCTCCCCCGGGCTCTGGACGTCCCGGGGGGGCGACGGTCGGGACCAACGCCCTGACGGTCCGCGCACAGGGGGGCGAAAGTCACCAGCAGGCTGACTCACAGACCGCTGAAAGCCGCGCCGGCCGCCGTGGGCAGGCGGCCGGGGGCGACGCCCGGGGGCCGGTGAAGGGCCTCCCGGTGTACTGGAAGCGGCCGCACTCCTGTGAAGGTACACCAGCCGCTGCCTGGTCACACCAGCCAGGGCGGTGCGTTCAGAGCTTCCAGGGCGGTCGCCCCAAACAGCTCCCCCGTTTCCGCAGGTGCCTGACGAAAAACCCTACGAGCAGTCTCCGTCAGGGGTGACTGCGCCAGCCAGACATGACGGCGCGTGTACACCAGGGTGGACATCAGCCGCCCCAGCCCCCTCGTCTGGGAGGCAAAAGCCTGTAGGGATATGTCACACATGTCCCGTGTGTAATCCTCCACCTGTGCATCCTGCAGGGAGGTTGAGAGAGCCAGCAGAAGATGGGAAAGGGTGTTCCCCAGCCGGCCAATGCGGGCCGCTGTGTTATAAGCCTTACAAATATGCCCATCAGTAACCCTACACTGGGTAGAGGGGCCCTTGGGATCTGGCTTCAGAGCCTCATCAGGAGCCACTATCAGCGCTGCAATGGAGGGCTCGATGGGGGGCATGTGGTGGAGACCAGCCACTGCCGCGTCCTCCATCGCCGTCAGAGCGCGGTCATCAGCTGTCAGCCTGGAGAGGGCTGTGACACCTCTCCAGCATGAGTGCAGCTCCCTCAAAATCCGACGAAGGCAGAATGGTGAATTCCAGAGAAGGATTGCGCCTGTGGAAGGCGCTAGAGGCCACCTCCGCACGCGGTGTATCCAGCTGCAAGTGCGCCAGGGCAGTGCGGATAACGCTCTCCATGGAGGAACAAGCCGTCCCCTCCCGAGAGCCCTGGGCAGATGAGAGCGAGGAGAACCCCGAGCGCTGTGAGGCCGGGTCCCCTGATGACACGGAACGGCTCGCCGAGGCTGCAATGGAGATGGCGTCCTCTGGCAGCGGCGGTGGCGACCCCAGAGCAAACTTCTGGCATGGCAGGTTCCACCTGGCCAGTACCAGGCTGCAGATTGAGGAGGAGCGCCTTCATCTGCTCCATGTCGGCGGCCAAGCGATCTACCTTAGAGGAGAGCTGGCTCGTCATCCGCCGTCGTTTGGGGGCACCCCCACTCTCTTTGCCGATCTCTTCAGAGAAGACCCCGGCTGGGATGAGGGGAGGCTGGCCGACGGCTCCGGCTGCTCAGGGCCCAGGCACGACACACAGAGGTCCTGGTCATCCGCAGGATCCAGGGCGGCCATGCACCCCGGGCATGAACGCTCCATCATAGCAACCGGTGGGAGAGGGAGCGGACACGCTGCCGTCGCCACGGATGTGCCGGTGGGAGAGGGAGCGGACACGCTGCCGTCACCACGTAGGTGTCGGTGGGAGAGGGGAGCGAAAACGCTGCCGTCACCACAGCGAGCACGCTGCAGTCACCACCAATATGCCGGCGGAAGAGGGGAGCGGCCACGCTACCGTCAGCACGGATGTGTCAGTGGGAGAGGGAGCGGGCACGCTGCCATCACCACGGATGTGCTGGTAGGAGAGACGAGCGGACACGCTGCCGTCTACACAAATGTGTCGGTGGGAGCGGTCACGTTGCCGTCCACACGAATGTGTCGGTGGGAGAGGGGATCGGTCACGCTGCCGTCACCACAGCGAGCACGCTGCCGTCACCGCCAATGTGCCGGCGGGAGAGGGGAGGGCCACGCTACCGCCAATACGGATGTGTCAGTGGGAGAGGGAGCGGACACGCTGCCGTCACCACGGATGTGCTGGTAGGAGAGACGAGCGGACACGCTGGCGTCCACACGAATGTGTCGGTGGGAGAGGGGAACGGACGCGCCGCCATCACCACGTAGGTGTCAGTGGGAGAGGGGAGCGGAAACGCTGCCGTCACCACAGCGAGCACACTGCCGTCACCGCCAATATGCCGGCGGGAGAGGGGAGGGCCACGCTGCCGTCAACACGGGTGTGTCAGTGGGAGAGGGGAGCGGAAACGCGGCCGTCACCACAGCGAGCACACTGCCGTCACCGCCAATATGCCGGCGGGAGAGGGGAGGGCCACGCTGCCGTCACCACGGCTATGAGAAAAGGCAAAAATAGGCGTCTTCACTCAAAAAGAAGAGAACAATCCTCTCTTGTTTCTTTCCTTTTTTTTTTTTTTCAAAGAAAAAAAATAACTGCAAGGAAAAAAAATAATGTCACATCAATAAGCGGGAGAGGGAGCGAATGCTGCCGTCACCATGAACGAGCCGGTGGGAGAGGGAGCGGAAACGCCGCCGTCACCACGGCCGCAAAACAGGCCAAAAAGGCGCTGTTCTTTTCCTTTCTTATATTATTTTTTTTTTTTAGAAAAAATAATCTGCAAGGAAAAAATAATGCTGTAACATCAATAAAGTGGGAGAGGGAGCGAAACGCTGCCGTCACCACAAATGTGCCGGTGGGAGAGGGAGCGAAACGCTGCCTTCACCACGGCTGTAAGAAAGACCAAAAAAGGTGTTTGTGTTGTTTTTTTCAAAAGAAAAAAAGAATCCTTTTCTGTCTTCTTTTTTTTTTTTTCTTTTTTTTCAAAAGAAAAAAATAATCTGCAAGGAAAAAATAATGTTGTCACATTAATAAAGTCAGGTGTCAGGCGCAGCCGACAGCTTACCTTTCTGTCAGCTGGGCCGGGGGGCGGGGCGGGGAGACGCCGCCGCAACCCGACACCATCAATACCGCGCCGGCCACAGCCTCTCGGAGGACGAAAAAAAATCGTTACTCCTACCTGAATGGCACGAAGCTGCACTGGGCCGGCGGTTTTTAGGGAGGAAAGGAAGAAGCTTCACAAAGCTCCTATTTCCGTCCTGTACTTCAGACGCGCGGAGCGAGAAGAATAAGGAGTCGATCCCATGCTGACGCCGGAAGATATACCCCTTCCGGGGGTCATGCAGGGGTCACGGGTGACGTGACATTGTTGGTATTGTACTCGACATGCGCATGCGCGAGGGGAGATATCCAGTGCTTACAGCACCGCCTGGCGGTCAGTACGGACGAAATAGAACTAAATTTATGTTTTTCTCTAGTTCCAAAAGTAAAGATTTGAGTAATTGCACCATTACTACTAGAAAATGGCAGTTTTATTGAAAGAGTTATTGTTTACCTTGGTATTTATATTGACAAAAATGTATCTTTTTAATATCATATTTCAAATCTGGCAAGTAAACTGAGGCAAAAGATTGGCTTTTTCTACAGGAATAAATCCTGCTTACCCTTGCATTGCAGAAAAACCCTTATTGAGGGAACTTTTTGATCAGTTTTAGATTATGGTGACATACTGTACAGACATGCCTCAGCTACAACGCTAAAGCCCCTTGATTCTGTCTATCACTCTGCACTCAGGTTTATTACTGGTGACCATAATACTCATCATTGCATCCTGTACAGTAAGGTTAGATGGTCCTCCTTCTCTGAGAGGCCAGTTTCACTTCTATTTATTCATCTATAAGGCTATTATTGGCTTGCTGCCGACTTATGTTTCCTCCCTCCTTGCTTGGCCTGCTAGTTCACACCACACTCGATCCACTGACTGGCCTACACTACAAGTCCCCCGAGTCTATACTGAGCTTGGTAGATCTGCTTTTAGCTTTTCTGCACCTTCCACCTGGAACTCATTACAAAGCACTATAAAAATTAATTCACTAGTATCTTTTGGTCATTTTAAATATTTTAAGCACTGTTTGTATCTGTTTTATTTGATTTTATTGTTACATTATTTAATTGTAACTTCACTTTTGTTGTTCTGTTTTTATTTTTGTTTTTTACTTTTGTATTTGCTCGACGTCATTGTAAATGAGGGCTTGCCCTCAATGATTTTCGAGTTTAAATAAAGATATATATGTATGTATGTACAGGACTGTCTCAAAAAATTTGAATATTGTGATGTTCTGTAACGCAATTACAAAAACAAAAATCTCATACATTCTGGATTCATTACAAATCAACTGAAATATTGCAAGCCTTTTATTATTTTAATATTGCTGATCATGGCTTACAGCTTAAGAAAACTCAAATATCCTACGTACGTACGTACAGACGGACGTTTAAAATGTGAAAATGGATGAATAATTTAAAGAAAGAAAATTATGTAAATGATTAAAGAACAAAAATAAAAAACAGAAAACCCCCCTGATGTGATAATGCTGTGTTGCGTGTTAGAATGATGCTGAAGGTGACTGCACCGTCTGGCCTCAGCTAACAGCTGTAAGCCCATGATGATGGTTGGAGTTTTGCCACAGCCTGTGATCCCTGCCTTCTTCCACTGCCCAATCAGATCACTCCCTCACTCCACTCCCACTCCTGGAGAGTGAGGTGCCTTCAGGGCATCAGCATCTGCTCAGCATTGGTGGAAGACGGGGGCAAACTGTTGGCTGACAGACTGCACCATCATCATGTGGTGTTCATCGTCATCGGGGAGGCAGGGACGTTTGATGTTGTTAACAAAACAGAACAGGAGCTCTGAACATCTTCCTCTTTTGTGAGGAAGAGGAGGAGAGGCTCGATCGGAGATAAACCTGACTGGCGCCGCTCTTAATCCTGTTTTTAGTGTAGAAACTAAAATAATAAACTCTGTCTGATTGTAGTTTGTCACAACCTTAGAGGAACAACATAGAAGTTATTTCACTGTGTCATCATTTATTCAACAAAGATGAAGCCAAAATAAAAATAAGAATGAAAAAAAAAACATGTGGGCAACACTACGTACCCCCTGACTGCCAGTGGCGATTTTGGGGGGTGGCCTGGGGTGGCCTGAAATCTCATTGGCCACCCTGTGGCCACCCCCAGACCTGATTGGTAGTTCATGAAGTTCATTAACACAATAACCTAGTTTTTTATCTTCTCCTCCTTCCCAAACAAGAGGACACGCCTTTCAATCAATAATGACAGCTCAGGTGATTCGTTGGTTTAGAGCTAACAGACCCAGGGCCAGTTTTACATTTCTAAGTATTATAGTAATGGTCGGACTGAGACTGTAAGCTGATCTGGGGTCAGCAGCGTCGGTACTGATGCGAGGCCGAGGTGGACGGACAGAAGGTGCTAGTCGACCAGACGGTGACAACCAGCCGACGTGAATTGATCATCAAAAAACGGAGAGGTATGTTCATCTAACGCTGAATTTATCCCGAATTTCCACCTGAATGTGAAAACGTTCACGTAGCATGCTAACAGCAGCTAGCTAGACCCTGCACCGCATTTGCCATTTTTTATATGTTGATAGTGACATGAAAAATGAAACGCCATGTTTTCTTAATTAATTAAGGTGTCTAAAGCTTTTTGCAGATGTGTGTGATAAAGTTATAGATAAAGTTATATACGTTGTATACGGGGCGGGCGAGGGGAGGGGGGGGGAGAGGGGGGGGGGGGGGTTGGGGGGGGTTGTTGTCGTCAATTATGAGACTGTTACGGTCCGTGTACGTCGCGGCCATCCGTTTTTTGTTTTGAAATGACAAAATAAAAATAGAGAAATAATCCAAAATAATCCGTTCCCCATCTTTTGTTTTGATAATGAAAACCGGAAAACGTATCGTTATCCATTATCCGTTATCCGATTTCATTGATGTGTTTGAAAATCGAAATTGGGAATTAAAACAGCGAGTGGAAAACTCTTTTCTATATTTCCTATTTCCTTATTGATTGGACGCTGCAACTGAACGGACTGTCACAACATCACTGCAGTTTCATGACGGAGTGAAGACAGATTACAGATTAAACTCATGTTTCACTCCCAGGTTTCATATTTGATTTATTTTCTGTTTCAACATAAAAAAAATCTAAAACTGTTCATTTTCAATCTGATCAACAAAAGAACCAGAAACAACTTTCTTCATGTATTACTGCGCATGTGCAATCCCCCCATTTGTCCAATCCTTGTTTTCAGTATCCTTGGAAACGAATAGGAAATAGAGAAAAAAGTTTTCCACTCGCTGTTTTAATTCCCAATTTCGATTTTCAAACACATCAATGAAATCGGATAACGGATAACGGGCAGTGGTGGACAGTAACGGAGTAAATTTACTTGAGTACTGTACTTAAGTACATATCCAGAGGATTTGTACTTTACTTGAGTATTAGATTTCTTTGGTACTTATTACTCTTACTTGAATACATTTCCAAGACAAATATTTTTACTTTTACTCAAGTAAATTTCTAAGAAGGCTGAAAAGTACTAGTTACTTTCAGGTCTGCTCTTTTTTCTTCTTCCCTAAAATCCTATTGGACACAAGCTGTTTTTGTCAAAGGAGGAGACCTATCACAGTGCACGCTCTCCACTGGGATGTACGTAAAGCAGAAATACGTCAAGCCTCCTCAAAACGATACCGCCAAAGTAGCCTGCGTTTGTCAAGACAGAGCCGCAACAAGTCAAGACATACCGCAACAAGTCAAGACAGAGCCGCAACAAGTCAAGACAGAGCTGCAACAAGTCAAGACAGAGTCAACAAGTCAAGACAGAGCTGCAACAAGTCAAGAACGAGCTGCAACAAGTCAAGACAGAGCTGCAACAAGTCAAGACAGAGCTGCAACAAGTCAAGACAGAGCTGCAACAAGTCAAGAACGAGCTGCAACAAGTCAAGACAGAGCTGCAACAAGTCAAGACAGAGCTGCAACAAGTCAAGACAGAGCCGCAACAAGTCAAGACAGAGCTGCAACAAGTCAAGACAGAGCTGCAACAAGTCAAGACAGAGCCGCAACAAGTCAAGACATACCGCAACAAGTCAAGACAGAGCCGCAACAAGTCAAGACATACCGCAACAAGTCAAGACAGAGCCGCAACAAGTCAAGACAGAGCTGCAACAAGTCAAGAACGAGCTGCAACAAGTCAAGACAGAGCTGCAACAAGTCAAGACAGAGCTGCAACAAGTCAAGACAGAGCAGCAACAATGGCTACGCCTGCGTCAGGAGAAGAAAGACAACCCGCTGAGTCGTCTGAGTCTGATAATGAGCCGGACTCGGAGCAGGGACTTTCACAAAATCCTTGGCCGTATCTTAACTCAATGTTTGAGTTCGACCGAGTAAAAAACGAGGGCACAGACAAACCACAGACATTTATTTTTAAATGTTTATTGTGTCTGCCGAAGCAGAACTACCTCTCTGCTTTCAACAACTCAACATCGAATTTGAAGAAACAAGAGTTAAAAGATCCTTAAATTAATTTAGAAAAAATATAGTAATTTACTGATGTGGAAAATAAGAAATTTTCTCTTACTCTTACTCTTACTTTTACTTAAAGTAAATTTAAAAGCATTTACTTTTGGATACTTAAGTACCTTTAAAAGCAAGTACTTTTCTACTCTTACTCGAGTAATATTTTGACTGAGCTACTTTTACTTGTAACGGAGTAAATTATGACCAGTAGTATTTGTACTGGGGTCGAGTACTCTGTCCACCACCTGATAACGGATAATGGATAATGGATAACGGATAACGATCCGCTTTCCGTTTTCCGTTGTTTATTATCAAAACAAAAGATGGGGAACGGATTATTTTGGATTATATCTCTATTTTTATTTTGTCATTTCAAAACAAAAAACGGATGGCCGTGAAGTACACGGACCCTGTTACATTACCTTCAAAACAGCCTTCAAGTAGGCTGCATTCAGGTAGGATAGCTCTTATTGTGTTGTTTTAATGGTCAGAGCATTAAAAACACATCCTCAGAGTTTTTATGCTTTATTTGGCATTTTTAAATATGTAGCCTATATCAAATTATGTTGCTTCCTTTTATGAGTCTTCCATGAATGACCTTAAGTTTTTTGTGCTCATATTTGATTTAATTTAAAAAAGGTGATCACTTTTGCTCAGTGTATGATATTAATTTGCTAATACAGAGCAAACCCCACACTTTAGTGTGATACAATATTATTTAGATCTCAATATCGAACATAAAATATAAGTAAAAATATGTAACAACAGTGTGTTCATGAGCAAACTATGAATGTGATGGTTATTTTTATTACTTCAGGTTCCTCACCTAGTGAGGAAAATGGTTCTGATGTTGATGATGAAGAGGCTCTTCAGACACAGACTGCCCCACCTGGACCTCACGGTACGTTTAGACATTTAGTCTTTCAGTCTACACTACATTATGAGTGCCTTCAGTGTAAATATCACGCAACAAGTTGTTATACCGTCTACTACTTAACCTGATAACTAATCCGTTTGAATGTAATTTGAATGTTACATTCTTGCTCATGTGTTATAAAATTATGCAACAATGCATTGATACATTGTAACAGTTAGCTGGACTTATTTTGATGATTATTTGCAGATCTCTCACAGTCCAGAGCAGCAGGTCCAACACGGATCCAGAACCTATGTGAAGAGATTTGCTGGGACCTGGCAAGGTAACAGGAACAGGTGCTTCCAGAGAGACTGGTACAAACAGTATCCATGGCTTGAATATTCTCAAAGCCAAGACGCATCATACTGCTATGCATGTCGTCATTTCTCTCTGCCAAATACCCCAAACATCTGTGTTCACAGATGCTCAGTTTATAGAAGAGTGTGTTATTGTACATAGTGTATTATCATATTGTGTTTGACTTATTTATCATTTATTATTTATTTTATTTATTTCATTTTTTAATGATTATACATTATACCTGATATTATCGGCATATTGATTTTGTTGAGGACTACCATAACGATAGTATGGTAATTTCAGCTCTGATAGTCCTCATTTCAGTGCTGCTAGTCCTCATTTAGTGCTGATATTCCTCATTTCAGTTCTGCTAGTCCTCATTTAGTGCTGATATTCCTCATTTCAGTGCTGCTAGTCCTCATTTAGTGCTGATATTCCTCATTTCAGTGCTGCTAGTCCTCATTTCAGCTATGATTGTCCTCATTTCAGCCCTATTAATCCTCATTTCAGTGCTGCTAGTCCTCATTTCAGTTCTGATTTTCCTCATTTCAATTCTGCTAGTCCTCATTTCAGCTCTGATAGTCTTCATTTCAGTGCTGATAGTCCTCATGTCAATTCTGATATTCCTCATTTCAGCTCTGATAGTCCTCATTTCAGTTCTGATTTTCCTCATTTCAGTGCTGCTAGTCCTCATTTCAGCTCTGATAGTCCTCATTTCAATTGTGCTATTCCTCATTTCAGTGCTGATAGTCTTCATTTCAGCTCTGATTGTCCTCATTTCAGTTCTGATAGTCCTCATTTCAGTTCTGCTAGTCTTCATTTCAGCTCTGATTGTCCTCATTTCAGTTGTGCTAGTTCTCATTTCAGGGCTGCTAGTCCTCATTTCAGCCCCATTAATCCTCATTTCTGATCTCCTAGTCGCATATTCCATCTCTGCTGGTCCTCATTTCAGTTCTGATAGTCCTCATTTCAGTGCTGCTAGTCCTCATTTCAGCCCTATTAATCCTCATTTCAATTCTGCTAGTCTTCATTTCAGTGCTGCTAGTCCTCATTTCAGTGCTGCTAGTCTTCATTTCAGTGCTGCTAGTCCTCATTTCAGGGCTGCTAGTCCCCATTTCAGTGGTGCTAGTCCTCATTTCAGCTCTGATAGTCCTCATTTCAGTGCTGCTAGTCCTCATTTCAGTTCAGATTTTCCTCATTTCAGTTCTGCTAGTCCTCATTTCAGTGCTGCTAGTCCTCATTTCAGCCCTAGTAATCCTCATTTCAGTGCTGCTAGTCCTCATTTCAGTTCTGCTAGTCCTCATTTCAGCTCTGATATTCATCATTTAAGTTCTGCTAGTCCTCATTTCAGTTCTGCTAGTCCTCATTTCAGTTCTGATTGTCCTCATTTCAGTTCTGATAGTCCTCATTTCAGTTCTGATAGTCCTCATTTCAGTTCTGCTAGTCCTCCTTTCAGCTCTGATTTTCCTCATTTCAGTTGTGCTAGTCCTCATTTCAGCCCCATTAATCCTCATTTCTGATCTCCTAGTCGTATATTCCATCTCTGCTGGTCCTCATTTCAGTTCTGATAGTCCTCATTTCAGTTCTGCTAGTCCTCATTTCAGTGCTGCTAGTCCTCATTTCAGCTCTGATAGTCCTCATTTCAGTGCTGCTAGTCCTCATTTCAGTTCAGATTTTCCTCATTTCAGTTCTGCTAGTCCTCATTTCAGTGCTGCTAGTCCTCATTTCAGCCCTAGTAATCCTCATTTCAGTGCTGCTAGTCCTCATTTCAGCCCTAGTAATCCTCATTTCAGTTCTGCTAGTCCTCATTTCAGCTCTGATATTCATCATTTAAGTTCTGCTAGTCCTCATTTCAGTTCTGCTAGTCCTCATTTCAGTTCTGATTGTCCTCATTTCAGTTCTGATAGTCCTCATTTCAGTTCTGATAGTCCTCATTTCAGTTCTGCTAGTCCTCCTTTCAGCTCTGATTTTCCTCATTTCAGTTGTGCTAGTCCTCATTTCAGCCCCATTAATCCTCATTTCTGATCTCCTAGTCGTATATTCCATCTCTGCTGGTCCTCATTTCAGTTCTGATAGTCCTCATTTCAGTTCTGCTAGTCCTCATTTCAGTGCTGCTAGTCCTCATTTCAGCCCTATTAATCCTCATTTCAGTGCTGCTAGTCCTCATTTCAGTGCTGCTAGTCCTCATTTCAGCTCTGATATTCCTCATTTCAGCTCTGATTGTCCTCATTTCAGTTCTGATTGTCCTCATTTCAGTGCTGCTAGTCCTCATTTCAATTCTGATATTCCTCATTTCAGCTCTGATAGTCCTCATTTCAGTTCTGCTAGTCCTCATTTCAGTTCTGCTAGTCCTCATTTCAGCTCGGATTGTCCTCATTTCAGTGCTGATAGTCCTCATTTCAGCTATGATAGTCCTCATTTCAGTTCTGCTAGTCCTCATTTCAGCTCGGATTGTCCTCATTTCAGTGCTGCTAGTCCTCATTTCAGTTCTGCTAGTCCTCCTTTCAGCTCTGATTTTCCTCATTTCAGTTGTGCTAGTTCTCATTTCAGGGCTGCTAGTCCTCATTTCAGCCCCATTAATCCTCATTTCTGATCTCCTAGTCGCATATTCCATCTCTGCTGGTCCTCATTTCAGTTCTGCTAGTCCTCATTTCAATTCTGATATTCCTCATTTAAGCTCTGATTGTCCTCATTTCAGTTCTGATTTTCCTCATTTCAGTTCTGATAGTCCTCATTTCAGTGCTGATAGTCTTCATTTCAGTGCTGCTAGTCCTCATTTCAATTCTGATATTCCTCATTTCAGTTCTGATTTTCCTCATTTCAGTTCTGCTAGTCCTCATTTCAGCTATGATAGTCCTCATTTCAGTTCTGCTAGTCCTCATTTCAGCTCGGATTGTCCTCATTTCAGTGCTGCTAGTCCTCATTTCAGTTCTGCTAGTCCTCATTTCAGTGCTGCTAGTCCTCATTTCAATTCTGATATTCCTCATTTCAGCTCAGATTGTCCTCATTTCAGTGCTGCTAGTCCTCATTTCAGCCCTATTAATCCTCATTTCAGTGCTGCTAGTCCTCATTTCAGTGCTGATAGTCTTCATTTCAGTGCTGCTAGTCCTCATTTCAATTCTGATATTCCTCATTTCAGCTCAGATTGTCCTCATTTCAGTGCTGCTAGTCCTCATTTCAGCCCTATTAATCCTCATTTCAGTGCTGCTAGTCCTCATTTCAGCTCTGATATTCATCATTTAAGTTCTGCTAGTCCTCATTTCAGTTCTGCTAGTCCTCATTTCAGTTCTGATAGTCCTCATTTCAATTGTGCTATTCCTCATTTCAGCCCTATTAATCCTCATTTCAGTGCTGCTAGTCCTCATTTCAGTTCTGCTAGTCCTCATTTCAGCTCTGATATTCATCATTTAAGTTCTGCTAGTCCTCATTTCAGTTCTGCTAGTCCTCCTTTCAGCTCTGATTTTCCTAATTTCAGTTTGCTAGTTCTCATTTCAGGGCTGCTAGTCCTCATTTCAGTTCTGCTAGTCCTCATTTCAATGCTGCTAGTCCTCATTTCAGTGCTGATAGTCTTCATGTCAGTGCTGCTAGTCCTCATTTTAGTGCTGATAGTCTTCATTTCAGTGCTGCTAGTCCTCATTTCAATTCTGATATTCCTCATTTCAGCTCTGATTGTCCTCATTTCAGTTCTGATTTTCCTCATTTCAGTGCTGCTAGTCCTCATTTCAGCTATGATAGTCCTCATTTCAGTTCTGCTAGTCCTCATTTCAGCTCGGATTGTCCTCATTTCAGCTCTGATATTCCTCATTTCAGTTCTGATAGTCCCCATTTCAGCTCTGATAGTCCTCATTTTAGTTCTGATAGTCCTCATTTCAGGGCTGTTAGTCCTCATTTCAGCTCTGATATTCCTCATTTCAGTTCTGCTAGTCCTCATTTCAGCTCTCATAGTCCTCCTTTCAGCTCTGATAGTCCTCATTTCAGTTCTGATAGTCCTCATTTCAGTTCTGATAGTCCTCATTTCAGTTCTGCTAGTCCTCATTTCAGTGCTGCTAGTCCTCATTTCAACTCTGATTTTCCTCATTTCAGTTCTGATAGTCCTCATTTCAGTTCTGATAGTCCTCATTTCAGTTCTGCTAGTCCTCATTTCAGTTCTGCTAGTCCTCATTTCAGCTCGGATTGTCCTCATTTCAGTGCTGATAGTCCTCATTTCAGCTATGATAGTCCTCATTTCAGTTCTGCTAGTCCTCATTTCAGCTCGGATTGTCCTCATTTCAGTGCTGCTAGTCCTCATTTCAGTTCTGCTAGTCCTCCTTTCAGCTCTGATTTTCCTCATTTCAGTTGTGCTAGTTCTCATTTCAGGGCTGCTAGTCCTCATTTCAGCCCCATTAATCCTCATTTCTGATCTCCTAGTCGCATATTCCATCTCTGCTGGTCCTCATTTCAGTTCTGCTAGTCCTCATTTCAATTCTGATATTCCTCATTTAAGCTCTGATTGTCCTCATTTCAGTTCTGATTTTCCTCATTTCAGTTCTGATAGTCCTCATTTCAGTGCTGAAAGTCTTCATTTCAGTGCTGCTAGTCCTCATTTCAATTCTGATATTCCTCATTTCAGTTCTGATTTTCCTCATTTCAGTTCTGCTAGTCCTCATTTCAGCTATGATAGTCCTCATTTCAGTTCTGCTAGTCCTCATTTCAGCTCGGATTGTCCTCATTTCAGTGCTGCTAGTCCTCATTTCAGTTCTGCTAGTCCTCATTTCAGTGCTGCTAGTCCTCATTTCAATTCTGATATTCCTCATTTCAGCTCAGATTGTCCTCATTTCAGTGCTGCTAGTCCTCATTTCAGCCCTATTAATCCTCATTTCAGTGCTGCTAGTCCTCATTTCAGTTCTGCTAGTCCTCATTTCAGCTCTGATATTCATCATTTAAGTTCTGCTAGTCCTCATTTCAGTTCTGCTAGTCCTCCTTTCAGCTCTGATTTTCCTAATTTCAGTTTGCTAGTTCTCATTTCAGGGCTGCTAGTCCTCATTTCAGTTCTGCTAGTCCTCATTTCAGTGCTGCTAGTCCTCATTTCAGCCCTATTAATCCTCATTTCAGTGCTGCTAGTCCTCATTTCAGTGCTGATAGTCTTCATTTCAGTGCTGCTAGTCCTCATTTCAGTTCTGATAGTCCTCATTTCAGTGCTGATAGTCTTCATTTCAGTGCTGCTAGTCCTCATTTCAATTCTGATTGTCCTCATTTCAGTTCTGATTTTCCTCATTTCAGTGCTGCTAGTCCTCATTTCAGCTCGGATTGTCCCCATTTCAGCTCTGATAGTCCTCATTTCAGTTCTGATAGTCCTCATTTCAGGGCTGTTAGTCCTCATTTCAGCTCTGATATTCCTCATTTCAGTTCTGCTAGTCCTCATTTCAGTTCTGCTAGTCCTCCTTTCAGCTCTGATAGTCCTCATTTCAGTTCTGATAGTCCTCATTTCAGTTCTGATAGTCCTCATTTCAGTTCTGCTAGTCCTCATTTCAGTGCTGCTAGTCCTCATTTCAACTCTGATTGTCCTCATTTCAGTTCTGATAGTCCTCATTTCAGTTCTGCTAGTCCTCATTTCAGCTCTGATAGTCCTCATTTCAGTTCTGATTGTCCTCATTTCAGTTCTGATAGTCCTCCTTTTAGCTCTGATTTTCCTCATTTCAGTTGTGCTAGTTCTCATTTCAGCCCCATTAATCCTCATTTCTGATCTCCTAGTCGCATATTCCATCTCTGCTGGTCCTCATTTCAGTTCTGCTAGTCCTCATTTCAGTTCTGATAGTCCTCATTTCAGTGCTGCTAGTCCTCATTTCAGTTCTGATAGTCCTCATTTCAGTGCTGCTAGTCCTCATTTCAACTCTGATAGTCCTCATTTCAGTTCTGATTGTCCTCATTTCAGTTCTGATAGTCCTCCTTTTAGCTCTGATTTTCCTCATTTCAGTTGTGCTAGTTCTCATTTCAGCCCCATTAATCCTCATTTCTGATCTCCTAGTCGCATATTCCATCTCTGCTGGTCCTCATTTCAGTTCTGCTAGTCCTCATTTCAGTTCTGATAGTCCTCATTTCAGTGCTGAAAGTCTTCATTTCAGTGCTGCTAGTCCTCATTTCAATTCTGATATTCCTCATTTCAGTTCTGATTTTCCTCATTTCAGTTCTGCTAGTCCTCATTTCAGCTATGATAGTCCTCATTTCAGTTCTGCTAGTCCTCATTTCAGCTCGGATTGTCCTCATTTCAGTGCTGCTAGTCCTCATTTCAGTTCTGCTAGTCCTCATTTCAGTGCTGCTAGTCCTCATTTCAATTCTGATATTCCTCATTTCAGCTCAGATTGTCCTCATTTCAGTGCTGCTAGTCCTCATTTCAGCCCTATTAATCCTCATTTAAGTTCTGCTAGTCCTCATTTCAGTTCTGCTAGTCCTCCTTTCAGCTCTGATTTTCCTAATTTCAGTTTGCTAGTTCTCATTTCAGGGCTGCTAGTCCTCATTTCAGTTCTGCTAGTCCTCATTTCAGTGCTGCTAGTCCTCATTTCAGCCCTATTAATCCTCATTTCAGTGCTGATAGTCTTCATTTCAGTGCTGCTAGTCCTCATTTCAGTTCTGATAGTCCTCATTTCAGTGCTGATAGTCTTCATTTCAGTGCTGCTAGTCCTCATTTCAATTCTGATTGTCCTCATTTCAGTTCTGATTTTCCTCATTTCAGTGCTGCTAGTCCTCATTTCAGCTATGATAGTCCTCATTTCAGTTCTGCTAGTCCTCATTTCAGCTCGGATTGTCCCCATTTCAGCTCTGATAGTCCTCATTTCAGTTCTGATAGTCCTCATTTCAGGGCTGTTAGTCCTCATTTCAGCTCTGATATTCCTCATTTCAGTTCTGCTAGTCCTCATTTCAGTTCTGCTAGTCCTCCTTTCAGCTCTGATAGTCCTCATTTCAGTTCTGATAGTCCTCATTTCAGTTCTGATAGTCCTCATTTCAGTTCTGCTAGTCCTCATTTCAGTGCTGCTAGTCCTCATTTCAACTCTGATTGTCCTCATTTCAGTTCTGATAGTCCTCATTTCAGTTCTGCTAGTCCTCATTTCAGCTCTGATAGTCCTCATTTCAGTTCTGATTGTCCTCATTTCAGTTCTGATAGTCCTCCTTTTAGCTCTGATTTTCCTCATTTCAGTTGTGCTAGTTCTCATTTCAGCCCCATTAATCCTCATTTCTGATCTCCTAGTCGCATATTCCATCTCTGCTGGTCCTCATTTCAGTTCTGCTAGTCCTCATTTCAGTTCTGATAGTCCTCATTTCAGTGCTGCTAGTCCTCATTTCAGTTCTGATAGTCCTCATTTCAGTGCTGCTAGTCCTCATTTCAACTCTGATAGTCCTCATTTCAGTTCTGATTGTCCTCATTTCAGTTCTGATAGTCCTCCTTTTAGCTCTGATTTTCCTCATTTCAGTTGTGCTAGTTCTCATTTCAGCCCCATTAATCCTCATTTCTGATCTCCTAGTCGCATATTCCATCTCTGCTGGTCCTCATTTCAGTTCTGCTAGTCCTCATTTCAGTTCTGATAGTCCTCATTTCAGTGCTGCTAGTCCTCATTTCAGTTCTGATAGTCCTCATTTCAGCTCTGATATTCCTCATTTCAGCCCTGCTTGTCCGGATTTCAAATGTTGCTTTGAAATGAGGATGTTTGGACAGATTTTGTCAGAATTAACATGATTAGGGTCAATTAAATCAGTCAATATAAAATCTCCAACTTCTGGAAACTGAAGTGTGGTAGATGTGTTCCAGCAGGGTTCCAGGGATGTCAGTTCTTACCAACGTGGTACGATGTAATGTAATGAAATGACGCTTCGTTCTTGAAGAAGTGCTAGGTGAAATCACATAAGGTTTATGTCTATGATCTATGATCACAGCTGTAGTGGATAACCACATCCGGGACGTGTGCGACTCCACGCACGTCTCGTCTCACAGGCTTCCTGTCACCTTAACAAACCTCACTGACATGTGAACCAGCTGGTCGTGCACGAGGCCCCACCGTGACGGCCGGAGCTTCTGCTGAACCTGGATAATGTTCCAGGAGACAAACAGAAGCATCTGCAGTCAGTGTGCAAATATTCAAACATTCGGGTCAGGTGTACCACAGGTCACACGAGGCTGGCATCCTAAACCTACCTCATACTGCTGCACCTTTCACTTTTTTAAAATTGTATATGTTAAGAGCTGTCTTTTGCCTATTTGCCTATTTACTGTACAGTGAGCAAAAATTCCATGTCTTGTTTGACCTGACTTGGCCAAATAAACATGATTCTGATTTTGATTCTGATTCTAAACACATTTCTGGAGAGTCCTCTAAGGGTTGTGAAATATCCACCTAACAGGTCAAAGTCCTTCTGAGTCCGGTTCCACAAAGATAAGAGCTGTTAATGACACAAAGACAGAGCTGTCTGCAGGTTAGAGGTTGGAATTTTAAGCTGTGAAAACTATGATCTTTCGGCATTAGTTAAGGTAAACGATGTAGATTGTGTGTGTGGAAAGTCTGCAGCAGGATGGAGGGCAGATGGAAGCAGGTTGGGTCAGATGAGAAGGTCCCAGCAGAGTTTCATACTGGATTAACTCAGAGAGGAGCATCATTAATTACACTAACATCAGATGGAGGAGGAATGCTTCCGCCTGCACACACTTCAGCGCCTAGCTCCTGTTAATTCTCCTGTTTGGGTGTTTTCTGCTCCACTGAAAAGACACCTGCTTTCCTTCTGAGAAGGTGATGCTGTGAGGAATATGTTCAACCACGGCGGGAACCTTATCTGAAGTTTATAAAAGTCCATTCATTTTATTGCTGCTGGAGCAGACCCAGATCTGTAGAGTGGTGGAACATCAGACCTTTGACAGCTCTTTTAATCCAATCAATCAGTAACACAAAAAGTACAATTACACATAATAAATATTAAAGGAGATGTACTCATCCCTGTTTTCACAGTTTCAAAGGTAGATGAAATATCCCGGTCAGATAGGAGGTCACTGGTGCGGTTTCCTTTGCAGAGATCGCAACCAAAGCAATGTTACAATGTCCTCTTCATCCAATTTTGTTATGTTAACTTGTTCGTTGTTCTCAGTACTCGAGTTGTAAAAAACAATCAGGGGGGATGGTGGATTTTATCATATAGGGACAGATAATTTGTGCTGATTATAAATAATATAATATATTACAAATAATAGCAGTGACCAAAACACCTGCAGAAATACTGCAGGAATGACATAGCAGCAGTTAAATGCAGCCTTCTGTAAGCTTTAAATATCCACTGGGCTTACATCAAATACATCAAAACACAACAATAAAAAACACTTTTCTGAACTTATCAATATGACTCTGTCCTTCACAGGATAAGTAACATGGATCACTGCAAAAACTCACAATCTTAACAAGAATACTTGACAACAGGTCCTGGAAGCTTGCTGATTGGGTAACGTATTGCGTCACGCATCGCGTCACTTCCTGGTGTTTGCGGTCTGTGCTGCTGCCGTTTCACGGCGTTGCAGGCTCAGATCTCTCCCGACTTTTTATCTAAAACTTAGACTGTTTTCTGGTAAAATAGCACTATATCTGGTACATTACTGTCTTTATTTCAACACTCGCTCATTTTCTCTTCCGTAACTTTCACTGTCACCAATCACCGATACATTTTCTGTCCGTTAGCCTCCGTTAGCATCTTAGCATGGCCGCTCCGGCTCCCACCGCTTCACCTCTTTCCTGCTCAGTGTGTGAAATGTTTAGTTATTCCTCTGCCTCCTTTAGTGAAGACGGTAAGTGCTTAAAGTGTAGTTTATTTGCAGGGCTGGAGGCGAGGCTCAGTCAGTTAGAGGTCCGGTTCGGCCAACTAAACCATAGTCCGAGAGCCTCCTCAGCTAACCAGGCTAAGCTAGCGGCGGACCGGCCCGTAGCAGCTGAGCGTAACCGCTCCCCTGCAGCTCCCGAGCAGCCGGCCAGGCAGGGCAGCTGGGTGACGGTTCGGAGGAAGACTAGTCTTAAAGGGCTCACGGAACACCACCACCCGCTTCATGTGTCTAACAGATTTTCCCCACTTAGCGACACATCTGTTGAGAAACCGACCCTGGTGATTGGAGACTCCATAGTCAGACATGTGAAGCCGACTCCAGAGACCTTAGTTAGGTGCATCCCGGGGGCCAGAGCGGGCGACATAGAAGCAAATTTGAAGCTACTGGCAAAGGGTAATCGTAAATATGGTAAAGTTATCATCAATGTCGGAGCTAATGACTCCCGTCTTCGCCAGTCGGAAGTAACCAGAATGAATATTGTCTCGGTGTGTAACTTCGCCAAAACCATGTCAGACTCCGTAGGTTTTTCTGGCCCCCTCCCCAATCTGACCAGCGATGACATGTTTAGTCGCATGCTCTCGCTCCGCCGCTGGTTGTCTCAGTGGTGTTCAGAAAACGACGTGGACTTTATTGACAACTGGGAGACATTCTGGGGAAAGCCCGGTCTGATTAGAAGGGACGGCATTCATCCCACCCGGGATGGTGCAGCTCTTATGTCTAGAAATCTGGCCAATGTTATTAGACACTCCCCCTGACAATGCAGGGTCCAGGCCAGGATGCAGAGCTGTAGTTTAACAGGGCTGGAGGCGAGGCTTAGTCAGTTAGAGGTCCGGTTTGGCCAACTAGACCATAGTCCGATAGAATCCTCTGCGGACCGGCCCGTAGCAGCTGAGCGTAACCGCTCCCCTGCAGCTCCCCGGCAGCCGGCCAGGCAGGGCAGCTGGGTGACGGTTCGGAGGAAGGGTAGTCTTAAAGGGCTCAGCGACACATCTGTTGCTTCTCAAGGACCAACGCCTGCCAACAAAACTGTAGGATTGCATTATGTAATTAGCGACTCTAAAACTGTAGGATTACATGATATTGGCGACTCTGGCCAGGTGCCTAGCAAAATAGAAGTGGTTGCAGTTCCCCGCCCTCCAAAAGTTCACCAGGTGCAGCGTTATAGAGGCGTTAACCAAGATAACCTTGTAAAAATTAAAACCAATGCACATTTGGTACCAATTACAGACCGAAAAATTAGATGCGGACTACTAAATATACGATCATTAAGCTCTAAGTCTCTGTTAGTAAATGATATAATTACAGAGAGCAGGAGTGATATTTTCTGCTTAACAGAAACATGGTTACAAGAGGAAGAGTATGTTAGTTTGAATGAATCAACTCCGCCCGGCTACTTTAATCATCACATTCCTAGAAGCACGGGCCGAGGCGGAGGAGTCGCAGCAATTTATAACTCCGGTCTCCAAACAAAAATTGAACCCAAGTGCAACTATAATACATTTGAAAGCCTCATGCTTGGTCTGAAATTTCCGAGCCGGAAATCAGAGAAGCCAGTTGTGTTAGTGGTAGTGTACCGGCCCCCTGCTGGTGCGTATCTGGAGTTTTTGTCTGAATTTTCAGATTTCCTTTCTGGATTATTGATCAGCACAGATAAATTCATCATAGTGGGTGATTTTAACATTCATATGGATGTTGAAAGCGATAATCTTAAATTAGCCTTCGATTCTCTTCTAGAATCAATGGGTATCTCACAAAAAGTGGATAAACCGACGCACTGTTTTAATCATACTCTCGATCTCGTTCTCACCTACGGTGTTGAAACTGATGGTCTGTTGGTGTCACCTGTAAACTCCCTTTTATCCGACCATTACTTAATAACGTTTGAATTTAATTTTGTTGATGTTGAAGTGCAAAATAGGAGGTATTATTTTAGCAGATGTTTGTCTGATGAAGTTATTGTTAAATTTAGGGAGGCCATTGCTTACCTTACGACAGTGCGAAATAGTGATGTAGTCGAGGCCAGTGACCTGGGTTCTACCTCTGCAGATGTTGATTTCCTTGCTAGTAACACTGCTGATTTGTTGCATTCAGCTTTAGATGAAGTTGCTCCTTTGAAAAGGAGGGTTTCTAGCCACAGGAGCTTAACTCCCTGGTACAATTCAGATATCCGCATGTTGAAACAAAACGTGCGTAAAATGGAAAGGAAGTGGTACTCTTGTAGGTCTGTAGACTCTCATCGTGAATGGAAAGATATTCTAATAGTATATAAAAAAGCCATTCGCAAAGCCAGAACAGCTTATTATTCAACGCTGATAGAGGATAACAAAAGTAACCCACGTTTTCTGTTCAGCACTGTAGCCAGGCTGACAAAGAGTCACAACTCTGTTGAGCCGTGCATTCCTGCAGCTCTCAGTAGTGAGGACTTTATGAGCTTCTTCAACAGTAAAATCGCGAGAATTAGAGAAGAAATCAACCAGCCGGTTGTAGGTGTTTCTTCAGCTTTAGCGACTTCCCTAGGCTCTGACTTGTCTCTAGACTGTTTTGATCCTATAGACCTCCCTGAGCTGACTTCACTCGTTAATAGAGCTAAGTCAACCACATGTATGTTAGACCCCATCCCGACTCGTCTATTCAAACATGTTTTTTCTCTTATTGGTATGACAATACTGGACCAAATTAACCTATCCCTAAGTTTAGGATATGTACCACAGGTTTTCAAAGTCGCAGTAATTAAACCTTTACTTAAAAAACCTTCTCTTGACCCAGACACCTTAGCTAATTATAGACCAATTTCCAACCTTCCATTTGTGTCTAAAATTCTGGAAAAGGCAGTTTCAAGCCAGTTATGTGACTATTTGTATAGAAATGATCTGTTTGAAGTCTTTCAGTCAGGGTTCAGAATGCATCATAGCACAGAGACAGCACTTGTTCGAGTCACGAATGACCTCCTTATGGCCTCAGATAAGGGATTAGTGTCCATATTGGTTCTACTGGACCTCAGTGCTGCTTTTGACACTATAGATCATGGCATTTTACTGCACAGGTTAGAGCATGTTGTTGGGATTAAAGGGACAGCTCTATGTTGGTTTAAATCATATCTATCTGACAGGTTCCAGTTTGTTCATGTACATGAGGTTTCTTCAGAACAGTCAAGGGTCTGTTATGGTGTTCCGCAGGGTTCAGTGCTAGGGCCAATCTTGTTCAGTTTATACATGCAGCCGTTGGGAAGTATAATCCAGAATCACGGCATACACTTTCATTGTTATGCTGATGATACGCAGCTCTATTTGTCTATGAAGCCGGATGAAACAGAACCGTTAGTTAAACTTCAGGCATGTCTTAGGGACATCAAGGACTGGATGTCCAGAAATTTCCTGCTTCTAAATTCAGATAAAACAGAGGTTATCATTCTTGGTCCAGAGCATCTTAGGAAGGGATTAGATGGTGTTGCGATGGCTTCCAGTGCAACTGTGAGAAATCTTGGTGTTATTTTCGATCAGGATTTGTCGTTTAAACCATATGTCAATCAGGTTTGTAAAATAGCCTTTTTCCATCTCCGTAATATTGCAAAGATTAGGAAAATCCTCTCACAGAGTGATGCAGAAAAACTAGTTCATGCGTTTGTATCTTCTAGACTAGATTACTGTAATGTGTTGTTAGCAGGATGTCCAAGTAATTTGCTGAATAGGCTCCAGCTGATCCAAAATGCAGCAGCACGAGTACTGACAGGAATTAGCAGGAGAGACCACGTCTCTCCAGTGTTAGCGTCGCTCCATTGGTTACCCGTAAAATTCAGAATCCAATTTAAAATTTTATTACTTGCGTATAAAGCCCAAAACGGCTTAGCTCCGCATTATTTGCAAGACCTGATAGTGCCTTATGTTCCTGTCAGAGCTCTCCGTTCTCAGAGTGCAGGTTTACTCGTAGTTCCTAGAGTATCTAAATGTAGATTTGGAGGGCGGGCGTTCTGCTATCAGGCACCATTACTATGGAACCAACTTCCAATCTGGGTTAAGGAGGCTGACACCACCTCCACCTTTAAAACTAAACTTAAAACCTTTCTGTTTAGTAAAGCCTATAGTTAGTGTTTAGTAAACCTCTAGCTGGTGTTGGTAAATCTTTAGGTAGTGTAAACTTTAGTGTGTCAGAGTCGCTCCTGTAGTTTCTTGTGCTGGCCCCCCCTTCTCCTCCCTTTTCTCTCTTTTGTCCATGTTGCAGCATCCTTTGCCGGACACCGGAACCTGCAGGTGGTCGTGGGTGGCTTGTAGCTTGCATTACGGAGCACAAGTCTTTCCCTGACCCTGCACCCCAACCTGGGACTTGCTGATTGGGCCGGAGCTTCGGGAGCTGTGTGCTGGCCTGCGGTCCCCACCCCTGGTCATCCCGTTGCTGCCCCCCCCTTCTCCTCCCTTTTCTCTCTTTTGTCCTGCAGGTGGCCGTGGGTGGCTTGTAGCTTGCATTACGGAGCACAAGTCTTTTCCTGACCCTGCACCCCAACCTGGGACTTGATGATTGGGCCGGAGCTTCGGGAGCTGTGTGCTGGCCTGCGGTCCCCACCCCCGGTCATCCCGTTGCTGCTTCCACCTGCCTGCTGTGCTGTTGCCGTCCCTGACCCACCAGTCTGGCCCTCGGCAGGAGGGTCCCCCCTGATGAGCCTGGTCCTGCTCAAGGTTTCTTCCCTCCTAAAGGGGAGTTTTTCCTTGCCACTGTTTGGCTTAAGGTTTTTCTCCCACTAGGGGAGTTTTTTACCTGCCATTGTTTATGTAATATCTGCTCGGGGGTCATGTTCTGGGTATGGGTCTCTGTAAAGCGTCTAGAGACAACTCTGTTGTATTAGACGCTATATAAATAAAATTGAATTGAATTGAATATTTGTCTTATTTCTAGTTGAAATGTCTTATTTTAGTAAAAAAAATCTCATTACACTTAAAACAAGACTCATCACTGGAAAAAACAACAATTTTCACCTGTTTCAAGTAGATTTTCACTTGAAATAAGTAGAAAAATCTCCCAGTGGAACAAGATTTTTTTGCTTGTAATGAGAAGATAAATCTTGTCCCACTGGCAGATTTTCCTACTTATTTCAAGTGAAAATTTACTTGAAACAGGTGAAAATTGTCAAATAAGTTATTTTTCTGGTGTTATTTTTCTGGTGATGACTCTAAATGTTGAAATAGCAGTAAAACCACATTCATTGATGAAATGACATAAGGGATGGAAAGGAGGGATGGCAGTTTTACAGGGGGGATGATTTGGACCGTTTTTATTTCAGGGGGGGATGCCATCCCCCCTCATCCCCCCTCATCCCCCCTCATCCCTCCTCATCCCTCCTCAACTCCAGTACTGGTTGTTCTAATCTGCTACTGCTACTACTGCTACTACTACCGCTACTACTAAATATTGAATCACTTTTCCAACTGTTGCTCTGCTTACTGTCCCCAATCGGTCACCGCCGGTACGACGCGCTCTCCTCACGTACTACGCGAGCGACGTTGCAGTTGGTGGTGGACGCGAACGGAGGCGAACAGACGCGAACGCAAGCTCCAACAGCACGTATATCCCACGCTTAAAGTCTACTGGGAGTGGGAGCCCCCTTTAACAGAATACTACGGAAGAGTATTAGGGCCAGGCAGAAGAAAAATAAAAATAATATTTTAGAGGTGGAAGATTTTTTTTTCATTATGCACTTCGAGAAAAAAGTCGAAATCTCGAGAAAAAAGGCGAAATTTCGAGAATAATGTTGAAGTACAATTTCGAGAAAAAAGTCGAAATGTTGAGAAAAAAGGCGAAATTTCGACTTTATTCACGAAATTTCAACTTTATTCTTGAAGTGCACAATAAAAAAAATCTTCCCGTCTCAAATATTTTTTCTCCTGCATGGCCCTGATACTCTTCTGTATGTTGAAGTACAATTTCGAGAAAAAAGTCAAAATGTTAAGAAAAAAGTCAAAATTTCGTGAATAAAGTTGAAATGTTGAGAAAAAAGTCGAAATGTCGAGAATAATGTTGAAGGTAAAATTTCGAGAAAAAAGTCGAAATGTTGAGAAAAAAGTCCAAATTTCATGAATAAAGTGTTGATGTTGAGAAAAAAGGCAAACTTTCGACTTTATTCACGAAATTTCGACTTTATTCTTGAAGTGCACAATAAAAAAAAATCTTCCTGTCTCAAATATTTTTTCTCCTGCATGGCCCTAATACTCTTCTGTATGTTGAAGTACAATTTTGAAAAAAAGGCAAAATTTCGTGAATAAGTCGAAATATTGAGAAAAAAGGCGAAATTTTGACTTTATTGACGAAATTTTAATTTTAAATTTTATTCTCGACATTTTGACTTCTTTCTCGAAATTGTATTTCAACATTATTCTCAACATTTCGACTTTTTTCTCGTCATTTCTTGAAGTGAACAATAAAAAAAATCTTCCCGTCTCAAATATTTTTATTATAATTTATTAACGAAATTTAAAGGCGAAATATTCGACTTTATGCACAAAATTGTGACTTTATTCTTCTAATTGTATTTCAACATTAATCTCGACATTTAGACTTTTTTCTCAAAGTGCACATTAAAAAAAAAAATCTTCCCCTCTAAAATCTTTTTTCTCCTGCATGGCCCTAATACTCCTCCATAGAATACTGAAGGCCTCCAAAATAAATGATTGACTCTTCGCTGATACGACTTTGACAACCTTCCAATACTCATCGATCTGGACCGGCCCTTAGTCTCCAGGACGCTTATCTTCTCTTATCTGAACGACAGACTGAAAACTGTTATTAATAGGCCGGTGCGGGCTCGGCCCCCCGAGCTCCGCCGGCCCCCCGTGTGCTCCGGCCCTGCCCTCTCCCATCCTCTTCCTCCTCCTCCTCCTGCTGTAGCCGCTGCTCTTATCGGTCGCTCTCCGCTCCGTCTCCGTCGTCGACAACAGATATCATTTATCAGCATCTCTCCGACTCTGTAAGTGTTTAATATTCGCTCTTCTCTTCACTGTTTTGGGTGATTGTGCGGCTGCGCGGCCCCGCGAGCGGGGCGCGTGCCCGGATGGCTGATGGATGGATGCTCGGTGGAGGAGTGGACGAGGTCAAACTGAAAGTCACGGATCGTGGAGCTGTTTCTACGGTGTCCGTGGCCGTTATCCCGCTGCCGTGGAGCCGCTGGGCTTTTCTGCGTTTTCGCACCAACACCTCATGGTCCATTTCCGCCTTTTCAGCGTCGACGCGTCTCCATTTCCTCATGAAGGCTGATTTATGGTACGCGTTACACCGACGCAGAGCCTACGTGCGTAGGGTACGCGGCGACGCGCACCATCAACCGTAGGCTCTAACGCAGGACCATAAATCAGCCTTCACTTTCCCCCTGCGTGGTTCCTGCCTGTGTACGTGCGCGTCTGAACGTCTTCTCACCAAAGTCATCGGCCGAATCGTAGCTGGCGCAGCACAGATGTGGAAACACGTTAAACTTTTGGTTTAGTTTGTCTCCTTTTCTTATCTTTGTAAGGTTGACATTAAAAACGGTATTTTTTCAGCTGGAGTCTGACAGGGATGAGGCCCATCCCCCTCAAGGCTGATTTATGGTTCCGCGTTACATCAACGCAGAACCTACAGCGTAGGGTATGCGTCGCCGCGTATCCTACGCCGTCTATTTAACGCGGAACCATAAATCAGGCTTTAAACCCTGCGGGGGCAAACGGCCCCTCTGACTGCTGCACCTTTCACTTTAAAAAACATGATATATATGTTAACAAGAGCTGTCATTTGCCTATTTATGACAGTGAGCGAAAATAACCGAGTCAAATTCCATGACTTGTTTGACCTGACGGCCAAATAAACATGATTCTGATTCTGAACCACAATCTGGTTATGTAACTTTAAAACTGAGCTTTGGGATCAAGAGGCTATTATTCTCAAAATGTGCAAGCTATAATCAGGTGCACCTTATGTTTTATTTCTCGTGAGGGGTGAGGCCCAGCTCCCTCTGCAGCCCATCCCCCTCAAAACTCCCCGTGGGGCCAAACGGCCCCTGTGACTGAACCAGAATCCCGTGGGTTGGTTATGTAAGTGTAAACCGAGCTGCGGGATCAGGGGGCTATTGTCTCCTGGATAAGGAGCACTTGTCCTCCCCCACCTCCATGTCCACTCTTCGTTGACCTTGAAGAGACTGGTATGTGAAATGGAGGCAGCTGCCTCTCTAAATACAGGAGGATCACATGGACTCTGTTCTGGTATTCAGTCACAGGTTCTGGGGCCCGGCCGGCTCCGGTCTGAGGCCCCTGGACCTTCACACTTCAGCACCGGCTGGCATTTAGTTTCTACTCATTGAGTGCGTTTACATGGGAAGTTTAATTCCTCTTTAATTCAGAATTAAAATGAAATCCGATTTAAAATGAGTTGAAATGACCATGACCGTCCGAAATGCCATACTAAACAGTATATACTAAAAAGTATACTTAAGTTCGGCACACTTTTGATTAAATATCAGTAGTATGCATTAATTCGGACGCACTATTAAGAGCGCACACGGCACTTCCTGCCGTTGGGAGGAAGTGACGTGTCACAGCAGCAGCAGTAGCAGCACCGCTCTGCTATTTCCTGTTTATTCTGGCCCAAACAAGATGACATTATATACAGGACTGTCTCCGAAAATTAGAATATTGTGATTTTCTGTAATGCAATTAAAAAAACAAAAATGTCATACATTCTGGATTCATTACAAATCAACTGAAATATTGCAAACCTTTTATTATTTTAATATTGCTGATCATGGTTTACAGCTTAAGAAAACTCAAATATCCTATCTCAAAAAATTAGAATATTCTGGGAATCTTAATCTTAAACTGTAATCCATAATCAGCAATATTAAAATAATAAAAGGCTTGCAATATTTCAGTTGATTTGTAATGAATGTATGACATACTTGTTTTTTTAAATTGCATTACAGAAAATAAAGAACTTTATCACAATATTCTGTTTTTTTAAGACAGTCCTGTAATATTATTATATATGAATACTTAATACTACTTAATATTATACTTATGACATATACGTATCCCATAGCAACCAAACACCGCTGCATTGCATTGTGGGAAGTTTCTGCTCAGCTAGTGTTAATCAATCCATACTAATACATTTCTCCAGAATGAGTATGGATAGAGCATACTATTGAGTACGCACAAAAAGATCAGTTTTTGCATACTCATTAGGGTGGAAGTGTGGAATTTCGGACGCAGCCTATGTAAACACCTAATTCCGAATGAAAAAGGCCATTCCGAATTAAACTTAATTCCGAAGTAAGTGTCTGGTTTATTCTGATTTTAAATAAGAATAGAATAATTCCGCGATCATGTATTCACTCATTCCTCTTTAAATTAATTCCGGTCTTTCTTTCTGCTCGTTCCCTCGCCCGTCTGTCTCCATGACGCTTATATTCCGCGCTGGGCTGGTTTTCCAAACAAAGTTTCAAGATGGCAGCACGCAGTAAACGCTGGTCAAGAGCAGAGACCATTTATTTAATAAATAGCTTGGAGGACCTGGAAATAATTAAAAGAACAGATGGCAGGAAACATAAAAATTAATTAATAATTAATTCCGAATTAAAAAACATCATGTAACCGTGGCCATTGAAAGCAAACAGTTATTTTTGTTTTCTTTAGTGAGAAATTTGTCATCAAAACACAGAAAAATTTATTTTAAAAATCCAGAATTCTATTATATGTTGGACTTTTTGAGACGTTCAACCTAAATAAATGATGAAAGGCACAGAAAGTGTTTGTTTCCGTAAACAGTCCCCGTCATGTACTGATTGGACCTTAATGATTCAGAACCTGCCGGCTGTTGCAGCAGAATAAAATAGAATAGATCTTTATTGCCATTGTCACCAGGTACAACGAAATTTAAAGTGCTCTCCAGTCAGTGCATCATATATAAAATAAAATAACAAAAAAAGAAATACAATGAAATAAAAACAAATAAAATAAATATATATCTAGACACATTCACCCCTCCACACATACATCAACATACACTCATTTTTGTTATTCAAAGTTTATTTTTTTTAGATGGGACAATGCATATTAATGAACACTACATCAAGCAGTGTAAATACACCAGATTTTAGCAGAAATGCTAGTTTCCACCCACAGTCCCCACAGAAAACAAAAACAATTCAGTCAAACAATACAATAAAACAAGGGAACAAACATAAAACATACATACAGGACTGTCTCAGAAAATTAGAATATTGTGATAAAGTTCTTTTATTTTCTGTAATGCAATTTAAAAAAAAAAAAAAAAAAAGTCATACATTCTGGATTCATTACAAATCAACTGAAATATTGCAAGCCTTTTATTATTTTAATATTGCTGACTATGGTTTACAGTTTAAGATTAAGATTCCCAGAATATTCAAATTTTTTGAGATAGGATATTTGAGTTTTCTTAAGCTGTAAGCCATGATCAGCAATATTAAAATAATAAAAGGCTTGCAATATTTCAGTTGATTTGTAATGAGTTACAGAAAATAAAGGACTTTATCACAATATTCTAATTTTATGAGACAGTCCTGTATACATTATGTATTTGCACATTAGCTCCAGTTATGGTTGAGTGGTTATTTCTGTTGGGTAATAGCTGTGTGTGAGTCTGTTTGTCCTTCTGTCCTTCACCGTTAGTGAGATCCGTTAGTGGCCGGGTGGCTCAGCATAAGGAAGTAGAGGCGTTTTTGGTTCCTGTCCAGACCTTGGAGGTTGCCGTGAGGCACGGTGTCCTCTAAGAGGGAAAGTTGGCAGACTTTTGTTGCGCCTGCACGCCTTCTCATCGACCTTCATACTAAAACCTGTTGAACCTGTCGATGTTTGAGAGAGAAACTCAGCGGCTCAGGTGAACGAATACAGGTTAACAGTTTTTTTTTTTTCAAAGAGCAGCTACATTTCTGACCAAAAGGATAAAAAAAACTATTGTCTGTAAAAAGTGGAGGGAAGTAAACAGGTGACTGAAGGAGTGGCATCCCGTCTCTGGACTCCCCCTGATGCAGGACGAGGACTGAAGAGCAGCTTTGGCAAAGACTTCTGGCTAGATTTACGCCCTGGGCAACACCCCCCCCCCCCAAAAAAAAACCCCCAAAAAAACCCAAACCAAAACCAGTTAATTTACAATTAAAATCAATTATGTAGGTTAGATCCCACTTACGTCACACAGGCATCAGTTACCCAATTAAAATGACCATAAGGCACATTTTATCAACATCCTATTAATTCTGCACAACACACGACTAATTGTTTAAAAAGCTTTGTCACATGTAGATTACAAAATGGCATGTCAATGTATATTAGAAGTTATGTAACCCAGACCCAGCGTGTATATATAAATAAAATGCAATAAAACATCCCCCAACCCGGACGTCTGTGTGAATTTGAGCTTGTTGTTGCAAACACAAACCAGACCCGGTTGCCTGCGGGGGGAAAAGAGTTGCATGACATGACATGACGCCTCAGTTTTTATAGTTGTTGGTTCAGTAAAACTAAAAGACGAACACAGTTGTTTTCTGTGGCTAATAGCAACATATTAGCAAAAGCCTGATTATTAAGCTATAGCTAAGCCTACTGTTACTCATTAATAGACATTTGCATATCTTTATGTTTTGCCTGTTTTTCCTGGCTTCTTTTACTAGTTTGCTCCATGATGAAGATAATAATAAATAATAATAATCAATTTTATTTATATAGCGCTTTTAAAATATCTCAAAGACGCTTATGCTTAAGATGAAGACTCCCCATCGTTAACTTTTTTATTACCTTGCGTGTTGCAAGGTAATCTTTTCACCTGTCAATACACCCCCCCCGTTATTGTTGTTACCGTATTTTCCGCACTATACGACACTTAAAATTCTTAACTTTTGTCAAAAAGTGCGCCCTATAATCCGGTACACCTTATGTTTCAATTCTTGTCCAAATGTTTTAGTGACTTTGGTAGCGATGAAGCCGCTCCGCTTGACTGATGGTCGGACCGTTCGGCTGACACATTAAAGTTATTCTATGCAACTTCCTAGAGCTAGCAAAAATTTTGAAAAAGGCACCTCTAAGCCCCGCCCATTCGGTCCAAATGATACGGATTGGTCCAGGTCCAGGAAGGGAAAGAACCAATCAAATGGCTTTATTTTAAACCACGCCCCCCCGTCCTGTCCCATGCGCGCACTCGCTTCCAGCCCCCCGTGTCCACTTCTCACGGGTCCTCCTGGGCTCACAGTGTCCCAGTGTAACCCCCCTCCCTCGGAGGGGCCACGGAGCCCAGTAGTTATTTCCAGAGCGACTCTGTCCCGCTGTGTGAGAGCGGGGAGCAGAGCGTCGGTCCGGGCTGCTGCTGCAGCAGCAGCCCGCGGGGACACGAAGAGCCGCCGCAGCTCCGGCTCGGAAGCTGTATGGGGTCCGTGGGGATGTAGGCGTCTCCATCACGGCGAGAGCGGAGAGCGCCGGTGCACGAGAGCGCCGGTGCACGGCACTGCAGCGGCTGGCGGAGCGCTGCGCCAGCCGGGGACGCGGCGGGAGCACACACACACACGTAGCCACAGCTACGCCGTAGGGTACGCCGTAGCCGTGGCTTTAGAGCCTGCAGCGCACCACAGCGCTGCCGTGCCATGTACCGGCGTTCTCCGGGATGGAGACGCCGGTGGGCAGGATGCACGTTTGGGTGGGCACAGCCCCCCCCTGCCCCCCCTAAAACCGGCGCCGCTTACAGGTGAATGAGACATGGGGTAGTTTTGCTGTAAATGTGCTGTCCAAAATATTTAATAATTGTATGCGCGTTCGTGTTTGTGGGGGCGAGGCTTCGGACGGAGCGCTTGTGGGTGGGGGCGGGGGGGGGCGGGGCTTAGAGGAAGCACCACTTTCAAATCTTGCTAGCTCTAGGAAGTTGCATAGAATAACTTTAAAGTCGGTCCTTGGTTGGGTACGGGTTGCAACGTCAGATTGATTAGATTAGATTAGAACTAATTATGCCGTGCTGGCCAGCAACCATCCTCCAACGTCTAGTCCATGTTATCTTAACTTCATAGATGTCAAGCCAACGTTAGCTTTTTTGGCGTAAACCCAATTTTCATAATCATAATACAAGGTTGTTCCAACCTCACACTAATGCGTCCAGCATGCAGAAGAATCTAGGCTGGTTATCTATAAGACAAAGGGCTACTTGTACTTTGTTACATTTTCTGAGGAATATACTGGTGACACGATCTCTGAAACAGCTGCATGACAGATTATACTGTCATTTTATCACCATGGTTACAGTACAAGAATTAGGGTGAGAACAGGTTTGATACAGAGAACTTTTTTTTACAGAGCCAGAGAATGATTTTAAAATGTGAGTTTATTTTTCTGTATTAGTTACAACTGAAGGATATTCTGAGTTATTGTGAACGAGTTGAATAAAGTTCAACTTAGCTGACTGTTTTGTTTGGCTTTATATATGTTTTATCCTGCGCCTTATGGTCCAAAATACGGTTATCTCTTAAGTTTTGGACGCTTTGCTCACCTGTCATTAATTCTATAGCGTTAATTTCCTGATCCGCGGGGCGTCGTCGTCTCAGAAGGAGCTGGTTCACAGTTAATTGTCTGAATTTTAATTTTGGAAACCCCGTGTGGGAATCCGGTCTGCTGACCCGGTAACCTGATTCATCCCGACGCTCTGCGCTCTCAGATCTGACGTCTTTACAGTAAAAAGCTTTAGACGTCCATGCTGCTTTTCCGTCAGCAATAACTTTTTTTTTTTTCGTTTTTTTAATAAGTATATTCATTGATTTCAAAAGGTCAGACGATAGTGAATTAAATGACATTACAGAAATATGCATCCTCTTTTAAACACCACCCAGAACATGGAACACACTCTCCACACAGACAAACCAAAGTAGAAAAGTCACAAAAATAACTATAAATAAAACTAAATTAAATAAATAAAGATACAGAGCTGAATTTAAAAAAAAAAAAGAAATGAAATGAGAGGGAGAAAAAAAAGGGGATAAAACTTTAAGAGCTAATTGGCAAACCTACACAAAAATCAGTAAATATTAATGTCATCAATAACTTGGTGTGAAACTGAAGATGGAGCGTCCTGAATGTGGGTCACTCCTTCAAGGCCATCAGTTGGAGATGGTGTTCAGTTGTTACACGGTATCAGTTTCCGGGACATCGGAACATCATATTCCTGAGATAAAAGTGTCAGAATAACATCTGCTGTCAGATGACGACAAAAGCAAAGATATAAACTGCACGTCACATACGAGCAGCAGGACTCCTTCTGCAGAGATGGGAAAACAACAACCCGATATGGGACAACAACCCGATAACATGCCAGATCCACCAGCGATTAATCCGCTGGGGTTAAAGCGGCGAGCGGCGGCGCAGGAAGGTTTGGACGATGGCGGCGGGGCTGGGCTTCACCCACCTGATAAGACTCCACTATTTAAAATCCGACTTGGGCGTCAGTCAGGAGTCGATCCCAACTCCCGTAGCGACGCCGTCATGATGTCCCGCTTCCTGACGCCCATCCGCTCGTCATCGTGTAAGTTCAGGCGTTTTCACGTGGCTCGTCTGCTCGACGAGCGACCGGGATTGTTTGTAGAACAGGTCTTGGTACCGCTCAGGTCCGTTTGCTTTGCTGGCTTTAGGACGGATGTCTGGATATTTGTGTGACGCTACAGACGATAGGAACCAGCGCCATCCTTCAGACATCCACTGACTTTATTTCAATTCAATTTTATTTACTGTATATAGCGTCTGGAAAGATCCTAGAGACAACTTCTGCTAGAGACCCAGAATATGACCTTCGAGCAATTATTACATAAACAATGGCAGGTAAAAACTCCCCTAGTGGGAGAAAAACCTTAAGCCAAACAGTGGCAAGAAAAACTCCCCTTTAGGAGGGAAGAAACCTGGACCAGGATCATAATATCCTAAAATATAACTTTAATATCCATTGTATCTAAAAAGGTTGTCAAGCGGAAGATTTTACTACTTTGGGATGTTTCCAGTCCCCATAGATGTAATAAAGCTCCTCGTAGGTTTATTCAACCGTGTTGAGCTCTGCTGCTGAAAGAGTTGAGTTGAGAATAAAAACATGCAGTTGGAAAACCATGAAGATGAAGTCTTTTATCGTACGCTGTGCACGCTTTAACAGCAGCCGACTTGTAATCAGGGATTTGAAAGTTTGAAGTGTGTTTCAGGCAGAATCCCACGGATGCAGAGCAGCTCCCGCTAGGGCTAGGCCTTTCAGCTGGGGGTGGGGGAGGGGGTCAGACTCACACATGACCCTGACCATGCATTGTGCAAACTTAATGAAGTTGATATTGACCTACTTTTAATAAAACACGCCATAATGACAAAGCACCACTTTCCACCAAGATTTCCTTATTTGAATATTATATTAAGCATTGAGCACAAGCATTTCAGTCCATAGTAGCCAGTTTGATGTTATAAATAAGCAACCAAAATATTAACCATAAGCTCCTTTATTTATGACACATCTGTGCTTTATATCAGCAAAACAAAACAATCGCATGAAATTATAGGAGGCTTAGAAGTTCATCTGAAATGCAAAGTCCTCATTTAGAGATTCAAATGAAAAATATTTCAGGCCAATCCTAGAAGCCTAATGATGTAAACAAGTCCTCGTTACAACGGAGGTTAATAACAAATAATGTGCAACCCTGGCAAAAAATCCAAAGTAGTAAAAAACATCTCTAGCAGAGATTAACATGTACAAACACTGTCCAATGAATCATTAACCAACTGAAAAGGCTACCAAGCATCTTAAACTTTTATTAATTAACAAAATGCGATATGTAAACCATGTTAGTTTCGCTTACTTTGTCACATCCGGCCGGCTGGAAGTGAAGCCGGCCGCCAACGATCGGGACAACATACTTTTTTAAAATATGACCAGGGGCCACATAAAAGCTCCTGGCGGGTCGCAAGTGGCCCGCATAAATTCACACTCTCCATATAGTCCATAAAAGGACCCCAAATGTTTTGAAATAATCATAGTTTGCCCTTTTATAATGTAAGTAATCTTTTCCACAGGTAAAGTTTTTTTTGTGATCAAATTTTTATTTATTTTTTTCCTTTTTCTGAAAAAACAACATGGTGCAAAAAAAAAACACCAATACATAACAACAAAAATGAATAGATAAATGTAATAACAAAAAAAACAAATACAAAAAAAAAAAAAAAGTAATGCCCATATTATTAAGTATAACAATGCAAAATTAACACATAAATTAAGAGCAAAAATAAATAAATAAATAAATGAAAATAAAATCATAACCCCAGACATTACCCACCCACCCCCTGGATCCTAGCAGCTTTAAATCACATCAATGTGTTTATAATATAACTTTTAACATGGAATACTTAGTTTTCCTTTATCACACTAAGGACATTCCACATTCCACAGGTAAAGTTGGAGACATTTCCTTAATCCAGGTAATTAATTTTGATTTACTGGTTCTCTTCCTTGAGAGTGCTATGACTCTTTTTGCAAGCAGTAAACACAAATCCAGGGCAGTGGTTATTTTTTTAGAGATATGACGTCTATCAGGATATAAACCTAGGATAAATAGTTTAGGGTCAAAAACAAATGTTATACCTAGTATAGTCTCTAAAGCTTGTTTAATCTCCCACCAGTATTGTTAAACTTTATTGCATTTCCAGATACAATGGAAGAACGTCCCCTTCTCCTCTCTGCACCTGATGCACACGTCAGGGATGGCACCATTATACTTATTGAGCTTTTCCAGCGTTACATATGTCCTCATAAGCAAGTTATATTGCAGTACTTTGAGATGTGTTTGGTAGTTTTTGTTTGTGCTTTAGCAAACGCTTCTTCCCAGTCCTCTGAGGACAAGTCCTCCTGTAAATCTTCTCCCCCAGGCATTAAGTTTCCGTGAAGAAGACTCAGAGGACTCCTCTGCTAACAAGCTATATAATTTAACAGATAGCAAATTTAGCAGCAGTAATAGCAGTAGTAATAGTAGCAGTAGCAGCATCAGTAAAATCAATTGTAGCAGTATCAGTAATAGCAGTAGTGGTGGTAATTCTTCAACTCTCTGATTTCCGTGGTCACATTTGATGTTGGAGGAGACCCCTCCTCCTTCAGACGGTTCCTGCTGATGTCACAAACACGGAGACGTGCTCCTGCTCAGCTCTCGGTTCCTCGTGTGCGTTCTCCTGAACATGGAGATGTTCTCCCGGGTCTTCTGTGGACGTCTTCTGTGGACAAATTTGGGCCACTGGGTGGTTAAAGCAAGCGGCCCATGTACTGAGGCTACAGTCCTCTTGCAGCAGCCGCAGGTTCCAGTCCCGGCCTGCGGCCTTTTGCTGCATGTCGTCCCCATTCTCTCTCTCTCTATCCGCTTCGTGTCTAAACTTTGAATAAAGCCACAAAAATCTTTAAAAAATCCACAAAAAAACCCACAACTTCATTTAAAATGAAGGATTTTGGATAGTTTTTCATTCACACGTCAGTTTAATTTGAAGGAGTATTTAATTGTTTTTAGGATGAATGGTTATGGTCTTGTCTGTCGTTTCACGGTTTTTACGTCCCATGGGCGGTTAACCACTGAATTCCTGGCAGAGCTCCAGGGTGCGTCGTGGCCGAGGCAACGATGGCGGGAAACCAAGATCGTGACCGGAGGAGTAAATCAGTGTGGAAGCTACTTGCAGAGGAAAAGCTGCTGCTGACATGAGTTGTGTTCTCGGCGGTTCACTGAAAAAACCCATCTCATCCGTGTGGTTGCTTCTCTCTCCCGCTGCAGGCATCATGTCTTCCGTGCTCCAGAAGCTCATGAGCCCCGTGGCCAGCGCGGCCCCCGAGCCCCCCAGGAACAAGGTGACGGTGGTGGGCGTGGGCCAGGTGGGCATGGCCTGCGCCGTCAGCATCCTGCTGCGGGTAAGAACTCCTGCACCTGCAGCACCAACACTCACACGGACCTCAGTACGGACGTCACCAAAGCTCAGATGAAACGTACCAAAGCACATCAGAAGATACGGGTCAGAACCAGGGCCGGGGATCCATTCAAATGTCAAGAATCAATTCTGATTCTTAAGATTCAGAATCGATTATCAAGATTCGATTCTGATATTGATTTGGGTTAGTGTTATTAAAACAGGTTTTTGAGCTGTTGCATGAATGATATGACTGTAGTTATGCAACATCTTACTACTAGTATTATATTGAGATTCAACAGCAAGTATTGCAGCTAATGATGCTGTAAGGACCAATCAGCTCCCAGAATGCTGATAGAACTGCTTTCAGAAACATTGTGGGTCAGAATTACCAAACAGATCCAGGGAGGAAACAGAGATGGAGGAAATCGGTTTAATTTTTTCCCACATTCTGTTTTAATTTTTTCTATTTTGGTTTTTCATTTTTGAGAATTTGGTTTTTAGCATTTTATTAAAATGTAACCCCAAGACAGTATATAAAGTAATGAAATATAGACAATTTATGCAATTATAACTGAAAACTTTAATGTTTTCATACCTTTAAACATATTTAAAGGCAAAAACATGACACCAGTTATTCTGATGACGGAGGCCGGGACCTAGACCCGTCTCGTCCCGGCGCATGAATCAGATCGTGATGCTTCAAGGATTAAATATAAGTTCATCATCACATTGTTCTACTCCTGAGAGAGGTGCTCGTGGAAACGTATTCTGCAAGCTGTAAGAATCAAAACACACGTAGGTTGATCTAAACCTGTTAGAATCGGACGAGGAGCCGTTTTTCATCCACCAACTTAAGTTCTGGTGTCGATTCTTAAAACACAAACATGATAAAAGAATGTAATGATGCACTAACGCTGAATATAAATATTCACAAACCTGTATGAACATAATAAACCCACAAGGAACAACAATACCCATACGGCCAACTACAGCACGGTACTCTGTATAATTCTAATAACTTAAATAAAGCACAATAAAACTAAGTTTTGCTCCCGCTCTATTTTTAAATACGCACACTCGTATACTTGTGTGTTGTTGTAAGGCGGCGCTCCATATGTGTGTGTGTAGACGGTGCCTTTTCGGTTGGTGCGCCATATGTTTGTTTTAAAGGTATTGTGACATCATTTTTAACATGCTTTTAACACTATTAAAAGTCTTGGCCAACATCCCTCAAATGTGTCTAAAAGAGTGTAACAAGAAAAACTTCACTCTAGTAATCTTTTCCTGGCTCTTTATTACAGTGTTTTTTTGCGCCGTGAAAAATGCTTCCTTTCCCCCTTTCCTGTCAATCATTGCTCCGCTCCTCCTCCAAACCTCCTCCTCCAGCCATACGCTCACAGCGGCGTCGGAGCGACAGGCGAAGCATGCACGGAAAAGCAGGAGGGCGAACCACAGCAAACAATCATAAAAATAAAGGCATGCAAGCAGCACTGTCCCCTTATCTTAAGTCCAGTCAGTGGCCGCGGGTCTTCTTAGCAGTTGTCCTCCGGTGATTAGAACAAAAGAGGCTCTAAACAGCTCCTTGTTAAGCCTCATTTATGGTTCCGCGTTAAATCGACGCAGAGCCTACGCCGTAGGGTTCAGCGTATGGTGCGCGTCGCCGCGTAACCTTACGCCGTAGGCGCTGCGTCGGTGTAACGCGGAACCATAAATCAGCCTTTATGGTGCGCTGGAGAGGAGCGGAGGCAGGGAGCTGGGTGGAGGGGGCGGTGATTTAGCGGATCGTTACGTAACGATCCGCCACCAAACCACATGCGCCGTTTTTGCATAGTTATGCGGAAAATCCCAGAAAGCACACAATACACTGAATGTTAAAAGTTTGTTGTTTTTTGGGTGTAATTGATGTCAAGACACCCAACAAAACACAAAAAATCAAGAAAAATGTGTTTTTCATGTCACAATCCCTTTAAATACAGAAATGACACACAAAACTGAGGGTACGCCTTTCCACACGGCGCGCCGTATGGTCGCAAAAATACGGTACATTTTAAATCAGAGGAAATGCAGCCAAATAAATTACTTTTCCTGCCTCGACTTCTGACAGGAGCGTGTCCAGCTCACGGCCATTGTTTTTTTATTTTTTCACCTTTTCTTGTTTGGATGAGCAGTTTTTCATGGATATTTATCCTCATCATCATATTCAAATTGATCTACTTGAGGGAGGAGTGTCGTGCTTCCGCATATACGTTCAATTCCACGTCGATTGTGATGTTCAAAGAAACATGCGTGGATTTGGGCGTATGCACAGTTTTGAACATCTGATTATTTGTCTTTGCATATGCAATATTTCCACGCAAGGATTCAGGATGAAATCCAGGCCCTCTTGGAACATGAGGCACCTGGTCTGGTGTAGGCCTGTGTTAAAAAAATCGATTTCCCGATTCTAAATCGATTCTCATATTAATTCCTTAAGATCGATTTTTTATTATTATTATTATTTTTTTTTTTTGGGGGGGGGGGGGGGGGGGGTTATTTTCTTTTATTTATTTATGTTTTTTTTTTCATCATTACATTACAACCTTTGGTTATTTTTTTGTTTATCCCCAAAAAGGAATGTTTTGTTGGACACGAGAATAACTGGTGCCATGTTTTTGCCTTTAAATATGTTTAAAGGTATAAACACATTAAAGTGTTAGGTTATAATTGCATAAATTGTCTATATTTCATTACTTTATATACTGTTTTGGGGTTATATTTGCATAAAATGCTAAAAACCAAATTTTCCAAAAATTAAAAACCATAATAGACCAAAAATGGAACAAATAAAAACGGAATGTGGGAAAAATTAAAACCGATTTCATCCGTCTCTGTTTCCTTCCTGGATCTGTTTGGTAATTCTGCCCCACAATGTTTCTGAAAGCAGTTCTATCAGATCTTAAGAATCGGAATCGAATCGATTCTTGACATTTGAATGGATCCCCAGCCCTAGTCTGGTGTGTGTAGGTTTTACTGCTCCCGTTTCAACCTTCTCTCCTCTGTCCAGGATCTGTGTGACGAGCTGGCTCTGGTGGACGTGATGGAGGACCGTCTGAAGGGAGAGATGATGGACCTGCAGCACGGCAGCCTCTTCCTCAAGACGTCCAAGATCGTGGCTGATAAAGGTGAGAACCCGCCGCTGCTCCGGATACCCCCCCACTCCGCTCCAGACCTGGCTCAGACCTGGTTTCTGTTCTTCTCCAGACTACGCCGTCACGGCTAACTCCCGCCTGGTGGTGGTGACGGCGGGCGTCCGCCAGCAGGAGGGCGAGAGCCGTCTCAACCTGGTGCAGAGGAACGTCAACGTGTTCAAGGCCATCATCCCCCAGATCATGAAGTACAGCCCCAACTGCACGCTGATCGTGGTGTCCAACCCCGGTGAGTCCTCACTTTCTGATCGCTGTTTATTTGTAAGGTATGCCCTTAAACACAGCTAGTCTTACTGGGGTCCACATTAAAACACAATACATTTAAAACATACACTTTGTTTCTTGTTTATTGGATGGATCCCCATTAGCTGCTGCTATCAGTTATACAGGACTGTCTCAGAAAATTACAATATTGTGATAAAGTTCTTTATTTTCTGTAATGCAATTTAAAAAATAAAAATGTCATACATTCTGGATTCATTACAAATCAACTGAAATATTGCAAGCCTTTTATTATTTTAATATTGCTGATTATGGTTTACAGTTTAAGATTAAGATTCCCAGAATATTCTAATTTTTTGAGACAGGATATTTGAGTTTTCTTAAGCTGTAAGCCATGATCAGCAATATTAAAATAATAAAAGGCTTGCAATATTTCAGTTGATTTGTAATGAATCCAGAATGTATGACATTTTTGTTTTTGTAATTGCATTACAGAAAATAAAGGACTTTATCACAATATTCTAATTTTCTGAGACAGTCCTGTATTAATAACACAAAAATTATAGTAATAGTATATATAATAACATAATATAATAGTATTATATTATGTATTATATACTAATATTATACTAATACACTATAGAAGCACTAATAATACCATACATTAGTAATATATTTTCAGTCACTGCTATCATTATAATAATTCTACTAATTTCGATATCAATAATAAATTCCCAGTCAAAGCCCAGTTAAAAACAAGACATAAAGAAAGAAAACGAAATAAATCAGAAAATGATGGTTCCAGAGCTGGCTTTTCCTCTGCTCACTGCTGTCTCGTGTCTCTCCAGTGGATGTTCTGACCTACGTCACCTGGAAGCTGAGCGGTCTGCCCAAGCACCGCGTCATCGGCAGCGGCACCAACCTGGACTCGGCCCGCTTCCGCTACATGATGGCGGAGCGGCTCGGCATCCACGCCAGCTCCTTCAACGGCTGGGTGCTGGGCGAGCACGGAGACACCAGCGGTGAGCACGCTCAGGCCCAGTCTGAACTACTGGAGCTTTTCCACTACAACCTACTCGGCTCGAGCTAAATCTGGGTTTGAGGTTTTATTGCTGGACCTGGTTTTAACATGATCCCATCTGTTTCCAGTTCCCGTGTGGAGCGGCGCCAACGTTGCCGGGGTGAACCTGCAGAAGCTGAACCCGGACATCGGCACCGACGGGGACAAGGAGGGCTGGAAGGCCACGCACAAGGCTGTGGTGGACAGGTGAGGTTAGGGGGACGGTTCTGCTGCACCTGAGCTCTGAGAGCAGACGGAACCCCGGTTCAGATCCCATCAGAGAACTGAGGCCCTCCCTCAAACCCTCGGCATGTCTCTGAAGGACTAATGTTTGAGCAGCAGAGCTCTGGACGTGGACAGTTCTGTCTCAGAAACCTGTACTGTTTCATATCACAACGTGGTATAGAACATGTGATGGTGCTTTTTTCTTTTTAATCAATATCTCTATTGATTTTTATATCATGGAATTTTAGAGTCTTATATTTAATAAAGAGATTATTTGTTGGTTCATAATAGTCAGATCTATTAATTATCCTTAACGCTCGTTTCTGTAATAAGAAAATAGGGTTTATATTTGTTTTATTGGTGTTACCCAATACCTCCACACAATAAGTCATGTATGGAACTATGAGTGAGTTATACATCAAAAACTGCTTTTTGACAGAAAATATAATTTGTTTTACTTAATATTGCTAAGGTTTTAGACATTTTTGATTTTGCACTATTTATGTGTGATTTCCAGCAAAGTTTATCATCTATTATTACCCCCAGGAACTTATTTTCGTATACTCTTTCTAATTCCATACCACTAATTTTAATTGTTAATTGATTATTTATTTTTCTAGTGCCAAAAACTCAAATATCCTATCTCAAAAAATTAGAATATTCTGGGAATCTTAATCTTAAACTGTAAACCATAATCAGCAATATTAAAATAATAAAAGGCTTGCAATATTTCAGTTGATTTGTAATGAATCCAGAATGTATGACATTTTAGTTTTTTTTAATTGCATTACAGAAAATAAAGAACTTTATCACAATATTCAAATTTTCTGAGACAGTCCTGTATATGTTATTCACTCCATTGACATACATTGTGCCATAACCTCGATCCAAGCACTGATTGTAGCTGCATCCGTTCTCTTCCACTTAAGAGCGATAATTATTTTTGCCTGCAATACAACAAAATCAATAAATTTACGTTCCTTGGGGTGTCAAATTGAGATCTCAATTTGAACTTCTCTTTTTCACTTAAAATTCCAAGTTTGACCCTTTGTTTTTACATCCTGACCCCTGGTTGCTATGTGGTTGTAACGGGTGTTTGGATGTGACTGACCTGCTCTTCTTGTGTCTTAGTGCGTACGAGGTGATCAAGCTGAAGGGCTACACCAACTGGGCCATCGGCCTGAGCGTGGCCGACCTCACTGAGAGCATCGTGAAGAACATGAGCCGCGTCCACCCCGTGTCCACCATGGTGAAGGTCAGTATGGACGGAGCTGGATAGGGAGGCCCCCATAACATTAATGTTCACACCGAGTATTTTAATTTGTGTACTTGCCGATACCGAGTACTGATACGATACTTGTACCACAAAAATAACTAGGCTAAAAAGCAATGAAAAATGCAATGAATTGGAAGACAGGTTTTATTTGCAACAGGTAAATTCAATAAAAATAAATAAAATGAGTAGAATAACTATTTTAAACACAAAATAATCATTCTGTTTAGATTAAAAAGTCTCCAAACTGGCACTGTCTTCACATTTAAGAAAATGCAGGGAAAGATTTTTTATTTTTTTTTGTCCATTTCGAGAAAAAAGCGCTGCCCTAGTGGCTCCTGGAGCTTTTTCAACAATGTTTGACCTTTTTTTTTCTTTTTTTTTCTTCTTTTTTTCCTCTTTTTCTTTTTTCTTTTTTTCCTCATTTTTTCTTCTTCCTTTTTCCTTTTTTAATCTCGACATTTCAACTTTTTTCTCGTCATTTTGACTTTTTTCCTTGACATTTCGACTTTTTTCTCAACATTTCGACTTTATTCTCGATATTGTACTTCAACATTAATCTTGACATTTGGACTTTATTCTCCAATTTTTTTTATTTCTCGACATTTTGGATTTTCTCTCGACATTTTGACTTTTTTCTCGATTATACTTCAACATCAATCTCAAAATTTTGACTTTTTTTCTTGAAATTTTGACTTTTTCTCGAAATTTTGACTTTTTCTTGACATTTTGACTTTTTTTTCTCGACATTTTGACTTTTTTTCTCAACATTTTGACTTTTTTTCTCGACATTTTGACTTTTTTCTCGACATTTCGACTTTTTTCTTGACATTTCGCCATTTCTCTTCATTCTAAGGTTTATACAAGACTTCATTTTTTGCGGCTCCAGACATATTTGTTTTTTGTGTTTTTGGTCCAATATGGCTCTTTCAACATTTTGGGTTGCCGACCCCTGCCCTAGAGTGACTAATCAGTAACTACAACAACAATGAAGTGGTATCGGTGCGTGGTATCGGAGAACTTTAGCGAGTACGAGTCTATGAGAGCAGTATCAGCATCGGGGCATCCCTACAGCTGGCCTGTAGCTCCGTCTGAGTCAGGGTCTGACCCGGTGCGTGTGCGTTGCAGGACATGTACGGCATCGGAGAGGAGGTGTTCCTGTCGCTGCCCTGCGTGCTGAACAACAGCGGCGTCAGCAGCGTGGTCAACATGACGCTGACCGACGGCGAGGTGGGCCAGCTGAAGAAGAGCGCCGACACGCTGTGGGGCATCCAGAAGGACCTGAAGGACCTGTGATCCCGCCCACCGAGAACACACACTCGCACACACTCCTTTTGTAACGGCTCACTCTCTGACTGTCCCGCTCTGTTTTTAGAGGAGCACGCCGCCGTTTTCCCCCTGAAAACGCCGGCCTGCTCCTTTAACCGCGGCCTGCTGTAGTAGCTGCTGTTTGCAGATGTTCTCGCTAGGATCCTTGTTTCAGGTGAAATGTGGTTTCCCTCCAGCCCCCCCTGTAACCCCTGCCCCCCCCCGCTCTGCTCTGAAACTCTCCGGACGGCACCTACTGACGTTTGTGTGGTTCTGTTGGCGGTTGACACGTTCACTGATCGTCTCCGTCTGGTTTTCTCACCGGCTGTGTTGATCCGTCTGTGTGAAACTGAATAAACCTGAACATCTTCATGGAAGCGTGTGTGAAGAGTGGTTTGTTACGGTGAAAGGATGTAGATGTATTCTTGTAAACCTCCAAAATAAACAGAAACTAGTCAACGTGTTCTCCTTGAACCGTCTAAAACGGTCGGGTCCAGAGGTTTGAAAACGCAGCTGGTTGGTCTGGTCTGGACCAGGATGGTGGTCAGAGCTCTGATGTTCTTCATGTTTGATTTGAAGATTTTATTTTGAATATGCATGTTAAAAAAAAGAATACAAAAAAGTAAAAAAATAAAATATTACCGTAATAATACATATAATACTCAATTATATGTATATATAAATATAGTCAAAAACAAATCAAAGCAAACAAAACAAACACCCAGCATTTAGTTGTGCTACTATGTATGTATGTAATAATAGAAGTAATTATAATGCATAGTATTACATTATCATTACTTTACTATAATACTACAATATAATAGAGAACAATAGACAGCAATGGTATAACAATATACTTGAATAACTATATAAGAGTAGATATGCTATATATACTGGTTCATATATTTACCTCCAATTATATACATAAAAAATACTATAAATCTATACATATCTACATATAACTATAAATCAATATATATTAATAGAAGTATAGATTTATACTGTACGTATAATATAACTCATATCTATGTACATACCTACATATAACATATCTATATTCATAATATACATCTATATATCTACATATATGAATAAATGTCCATATCTACATGGTTATTCACATCTGTATTTTGTATAGAATGTTTCTTTGTATCTTTTTTTAAATGGTGATATGTTTTGTCTTTGTTTTAGCTCCATGCTCAGGCTGTTTCACAGTTCCACTCCGCAGGTCGACGTAGAGAAGCTCTTCAGTGTTTCTGTTGAGAACTTTAAAATTAAACTGACATCTGAGGTTGTAGCTCCCTCTCTTTCAAAAATTATCCCCTGTATATGTCCCGGTAATGAATTATTCGTTGCTTTGAACATTAGTTGTGCTGTATTGAAACTAAGAACCAGAGATTTTAGTGATTTGGATTGGTATGGTACAAATAATGTAATTTCAGTTTATTTGTTTATTTATTAGGATCCCCATTAGCCATCCCTCCATTGTGGGAGTAATGGTTATTCTTCCTGGGGTCCTCACACAGGACACAACTATACATAATAAAAACATACAGAATAACAATATAAAGTATAGAATTATACATGGTAGTAACACGGAAAAAACTTCAATATTAAAATAATTTACCACAGTGTCGTAATTACAATTGGAAAAGATTGTTAAAACCTGTTTCCACACAAAAAAAAAAGCTTACCAAGAAGTCAGATATTAGTCAGATATTATACACGCACCTTTCTAAAACCATCTTTTTCAGTTTGTTTTTAAAACTACTTCTTCTTTCCAGTAATCAGAGCTCGGGTGGAAGATGTTCCACTCTGCAACAGCTGCAGCAGTACAGAGCTGTTCTAAGTGTGTTAGTTATCATGTCATGTGAATCTGTTTACTGCTTGTCTTGTGTCTTGGTTATGTCAGTTATTGGTTGCCACTAGTTGTAAATATAAGCAGTTAGGTTTACCAACAGAATATATACAGGACTGTCTCAGAAAATTAGAATATTGTGATTTTCTGTAATGCAATTACAAAAACAAAAATGTCATACATTCTGGATTTATTACAAATCAACTGAAATATTGCAAGCCTTTTATTATTTTAATATTGCTGATCATGGCTTACAGTTTAAGAAAACTCAAATATCCTATCTAAAAAAATTAGAATATTCTGGGAATCTTAATCTTAAACTGTAAGCCATAATCAGCAATATTAAAATAATAAAAGGCTTGCAATATTTCAGTTGATTTGTAATGAATCCAGAATGTATGACATTTTAGTTTTTTTAATTGCATTAGAGAAAATAGAGAAATTGATCAAAATATTCTAATTTTCTGAGACGGTCTGTATTCTTTATAAACAGAATAAGACTTCATGTCAGTCTGTTTTTCACCATTAGCCCTGATAGTCTGTCATGCATTTCTAACACATTGTCTCTTATGGAGCACTGAAGTACAAGGTGAGCTGCTCTATTTTTTATTATTTTTTTTTAAATAATTTTATTTATTATTGAGGGTTAATAACACAGCACATGGATACAGGCACAAAAGGATTATAATGCTCATTTTTATATTTTAACACCCCTGCCCTCCCGTCCCCCGAACAGGTTGGACACCTAACCAACAGAACTGTAAAAGTGAAAAAAAGCAAAAACAAATAAGACAACATAGACCAATGATGAATAGAGCAAGTTAACATGCACATTAATAAAAAGGAAAATATGGCCTATCAACATTGAAGCTGTGCACTAAACAAAATGATCCACATAGATTTAATCCCATCTCAAATACCAGTGTAAGTGGCTGCTATGCCGTATCTAAGTGGGTAAAGTTCTAAGTTTACTGATATACAGTAAAACCGGATCCCAGACAGAGAAAGATTTGTCCCCGGACCACCTGAGAGTGTATTTTATCTTCTCCAACTGTATGAATTGCGTCGGATCACTAAACCATAAAGATACTTTGGGTGGATTTTTTGACTTCCAATGCAATAATATTCTTCTTCTTGCAAGTAGCGTTGTAAATGCACTGTTTTGAGTTAACTGGAGTTTTGAAATGTCTTTTTGTGACGCACAAGACCAGACTGTGGGACAATAGTCCAGATATCACAGGACTAGAGACCGAGTAACATTTTTAGACATGACTCATCTAAGAGACTAGCACTTGATGATGGAAATACCCCAACTCATTTCCGTGACTATGTTACCAATATGAGATGTCCATGACAGTGTTTCGTCTATAGTAACCCCGTACAGTTTAGCCTCCCAGACCTGTTCATTATCAGTATCATTTAGGGAGAGAGATAGTTTATGATCCGATCTTAAGGCATATTTCGAACATAGCATTAAACATTTGGTTTTTGAAACATCAAATTTGTTTTCATGAACCCATTCTGAAACCAACATCATTTCTTTTTGAAGTGTATTATTGACCTGTTCAGAATTTAAGCCTGATGCAAAAATGGTTTTAAATCACCATGCCCGCATTCTCTAACATATAAGGAATATAATTTACGTATTTACGAAAATAAAGTATAGGAGCGGTCCTAGACAGCTTCCCTGTGGAATACCACACTCGAGTGTAATTAAATTTGATACTGAGCCATTAAAGACCACACATTGCTGCCTGTCTGACAGATAGCAGTGTTTTTGAAACCATAGGCAGTCAGTTTCTCGGTTAATAGGTCATGGTCTATAAGATCGAACGCAGCACTGAAATTGAAAAGTACTGCACCCACTACTTCCTTTTAGTCGATGCGTTGTAACCAACAGTCTGTTAAATATGTTAAAGCAGTTGCTGTTGAGTGGCCCGCTCTATACGCATGCTGGAAGTCTGTATTTAAGCTAAAATCATTAAAACACTGTTGGATCTGCTTGTAGCTAATGCCTTCAAAATGTTGGCCTTTTACAGGTTAGATACTAATGCTGTGGGTACACATACTCTTCAAAACATAGGTTATAAATATAGGTTAGAGGCTTGGCTACAAATTCTGCCGACAGCTGTAGTAGTTTGCCGTCCAGATTGTCAACCTCACTAGGCTTGTCTGTTTTTAAGGAAAGAAGACGCTTTTTAATTTCAACAGCATTAGTATCCCTAAATTCAAAATTACATTGTTTGTCATGCATGATGTATTTCCTTATTGAGGCACCTGACAGCCCTCCATCCTTCGGCATCATCTGATTTCTGATTACATCCACCTTACATTTGAAATAATTATTGAAATGATTTGCAATGTCAAAAGGTTTTGTGATACATTTTCCTTCAACTTCAATAAAAGAGGGGGTTTTACTCCGTCTACTTCTACCTATGACTTCATTTAATGTTTTCCATAACTCCAGTTCCTCCTAAACGGTAAATGACCGCTGGAGGAACTCCTTGAAAGAACGGCAAGTTCACCGTTTTACTTCTGTTCATTGTGCTGACGAGTGAAGACAACGATTTGGTGTCTGGTTCTGGAGTCGATGGTACCATACGGTCTTTACTGATCACAGTTTAAACGGGCTGCTGGGAATCAAAAACCATAATAAACCTTTATTGTTGGACCTACATGATCTAGAGCTCTGGGAGACCATACGTCCCCTAATGGTTGTTCCTGCCTCTTGTCACACTGACGTGTTTCAGATCATCAGAACAATTTAATATTCATATTATTAGTATTATCATTAATATTATTAATAACGATCACCTGAATGTATACAAAATGCAGTTTTGAATCGACTCATTGATCAACCCGGTCCGAACCCTCTTGGCAGCAGCTGTCCTTCACGTCACCGTGGATAACTCCTGCTCCGCTCTTCTTTACGCGATCGTTTAAATGTGTTTTCCAGCATTGACGGCCCGTCCACGGTCACACGGGATCTCAGTCAGGTTCAAGTCCAGACTTAGACCAAACCTTTCCAAAACCATAAGCCCAGTGGCAGTAGCATGGTACTGCCACTGGGGGGCAGTGTTCCACTGCCTAAAGGGTGTGCTGGTCTGTTTTACTCTCTGCTGTGAAAAAGTCAGGCGTTTCAGTGGAAGTTCTGCGCTGTGCTGGAGGTGACTTGTTTAAAGGGGGCCTATGAAAAACAGGTTTTTTCTTGCTTTAACATATATAAAGTGGTCTCCCCTCAGCCTGCCAACTCAGAGAAGGAGGAAAGCAACCAAATTCTGCAGTGTCTGTACAGCCGCCCGGATGAGCCGTCCAGTGTGATGTGGATCCACGGGCCAATAAGATTCTGCTCCTGTCGTTACGTAACGACGGGCGCGATTTACATAGGTTGGCCTCCGATGCGTGAAACCACGCCCACAACACGCCGGAGCTTCATTTTTCCGTAGCGGTGTATCGTGTCATTCAGGCAGCCAATCAGCACAGAGCCTCATTATCATAACCCCGCCCACTCAGAATCCTGCATAGATAATGAGGTTAGAGAATGGGAAGATAAATACATGGTTTAGAGGCTGAATTTCGAATTCATTTAGCAAAAACAATCAAAAGCTTGTTTTTAAGATATTCAAGGCCTGTTTAAAATAGGTATTAGATGCCATAATAGGTCCTCTTTAAATCACGGAAATGAGACACTTGGTTTGTTGTTCTGAGATTTAAAGCACATGTGAACCACTTTCTTCTGTTAGAAGAGGATGTAGAGTCCCACTGAATGGAGCATCGCAGCGCACAGCCAGGCCCCAACGTGCCACAGAGCGTCAGCACAGACAGAGAGGGGAGGTAGAGCAGCGGGCCGCAGTTTAACACTGCTGAGGAGGGTGGACCAACCAGCAGGGGTCGACAACGCCGACAACTCCGGCCCCACACAGCCACATCCAGCAGACCTAGACACTGCAAGGCACAACGAAGAGCAGGTGTCACGTCCATAGACCGCATTATACCCCAATACAACCAGGTGAAACGAGGGCATCAGCCACGCTGACCGTCACACGGTTCAGGCCAGGCAAAGCGCGATGCCACACATGGATGCCAGTCCCGAGGAGCAAACACACACCTGAGCAGCTATAATGCCGGCCGCTCCGCCCCGCAATCAGCGCCGCGGACTCACATCTGATGTGAATCAAGTAAATGGAAGGAGGAAGGGATGGAAGGAGGACCATCCTGCCACAATAACCTAAATGTGTCCACAAACATATGAACCCAACCAATCTAGATGTTCCAAAAACTTCTGGACCCCAAATGAGTTCAGAGTCTTCTGTACCCAACCATTCTAGATTTGTTCACAAACTTCTGGACCCAACCATTTTGGATGAGTCCCCAAAATCTCTGGACCCTAGATGAGTTCAGAAACCTCTGGACCCGACCGTTCTGGATGTGTCCACAAACTTCTGCACACTTCTGGACCTGACTGTTTTGGTGTCACGACCCAGCCCAAAAGTCATGGGAAAGAAAAGGGGAGATACGCAGGAGATAAGGAGATACGAAAATAATTAATATTTTTCTTTTTTTTAATACTCAGAGGTACCAGCAATGACAGGCCAGAAGCCTTTAAGCCAGTTTTTCTCATCATTGTATGAAGCTTTTTTTTTTTTTTTTACATATATCGGGGGTGTGGGGGGCTGGCATCCGCTACAAGTCTGAAATGAGAGAAACACAGGAAAACAACTGGTACACAAGCCTTTGGATCTGCAAGAGAGAAAACAAACCAACAGAAACGAGAACAGGCAGAGACACAAACAGCAACGATTCCAGGTCTCTAAAACTAAATCAGGACTAGGCTACTGCAATTATCTGTCCCCTAAAAAGGTGTTTATGTCTGTGTAACTGTGTTTGTGCAAAGTGAAAACAAGGTTTTACCTGAACTGTAACTACAGTGGAGGAGGGAGGGCACAACCACGCCACCTGAGGGACCAGAAGCCGACAAGGAAGAAATCCAAACCCAGGCCACCAGCCGCCCTACGGAGGGCCAAAAGAGTGCAGAAGGAAACCCCCTGCCAACAAGGCCCACCCCCTCCCAGCAGGCAACAGAGGGAACCCCCGGGCGGAGCCCCATGACCACGGGAGGAGGCAGCCAGGAAGCCACGGTGATGGACCAGGACCCAGCCGAACACATGCCACCCGGCATAGGCCATCACGTGGCCGAAAGGTCCACACCCTCCAGGCCCACGACCCCCACCCGGCGAGAGGCCAGCCTGCCTGGAGAGACGGGGCCACCTTGACTGCCGACGCAGGCGGGCCGGCAACCGCCCCCACAAAAGCAGGGGCAGTGGGGAAAGCGGAGATGGGCCCGGAGCACGAGAAGCCCCCAACAAGGAGCCACCCAGACAAGCCCAACAGCAAAGAGCCCCAAAACCCAGGTTAGACAACCTTTCATCCATCCATCCATTTTCTATACCCCCCTTATCCTTTGTAGGGTCAGGGGGGTCTGTGGAGCCTGTCCCAGGTCATTACAGGTGAGAGGCAGGGGTTACACCCTGGACAGGTCACCAGTCCATCGCAGGACGCCCATTCACACAGACTTTAGGTTTAAAGACAGGTTTAACAAGGATCAGGTCTGGGAGTAATCAGGTCTAACTGGGATCACGTCTAATAGGAATCAGGTCTAATAGGAATCAGGTCTAACAAGGATCAGGTCTGGGACTAATCAGGTCTAACAGGGATCAGGTCTAACAAGGAACAGGTCTAACATGACCAGGTCTGTGTGGGGGAACATATTGCATGTGTCTGATGGACCAACTCAAGTAGCTGACAGGACATTTTTTATTTCACTTTTATTTCACTGATTCAACATCACTTCTCGCCGTCCCATCATAAATATAAGGTAACGTTTATAGACATTGATGAGATTTAAAAATGAGGTCATTAAACTGCAGCACCATCTATTGGCCTGATGGAGACACTGCAGGAAATAACTTTATAACACATTTCAAATAGATCACAAAATTAATTCAAATAAACAATAAAAAATACTGAATCGTTTTATAACTTCGTATATGTAGGTAACTGTAAGCAAACACAAACATAAAATGACCCGGACTTCATGTCTTTGTTTTCTTACAGAAAATTATATTGAATCTCTGCTGGTAATCTGGAAATAACGTCATGCTTAAATTGGGTCCAAAAGTTGTTTTTATAGAAACAATTTCAGCTGGAGTAACTCTTTTTCTGCCTCCGAAAAGACAAATCCTCGTGGGTCTCAGGTAGGCACCTCTAGTTCTCGCGAGAACAGGTGCGGCGGTAAAAACGTCTCGGTCCTGGCCCGTTTCACGGCGCTCCTGTACAGAAAGCTGTCGTAGCGCTTTTTGTAGCGGTTGTTGTAGCGTTTCCCGAAGCGGAGGCCGAACGGGTTGTAGTTGAAGTTGCTGCGGCGGTCGTTGCAGAGCGGCGGCGGCTCCGCCGCCTCCATGTGCAGGCAGAGGCCGAGTTCTGCAGGGAAACCCCCGGAGCCGCTCCTGCGCACCACCGACAAGACCGGACCTGAGGACAACCAGCAGAGATGGGGCTTGTGGATAACAATGTCAACATTTATCAATGTTTATTTGTATAGATGGCATGCATTGATGTCACTTCCCCACTGGACCAGCCCCCTTCCTGCACTGAGCGGCAAAAACAGCTGCAACTAGTGGAGAAGATAACAGCTGATTATCAGCTTAAATTAAAGGCAGTTGGACTTGACAGTGACCCGTACAGTTACCCCAAGAACCAGTGGTCCATGGACATTAATATTTGGTACAGTTACCAAGAACCAGTGGTCCATGGACATTAATATTTGGTACAGTTACCAAGAACCAGTGGTCCATGGACATTAATATTTGGTACAGTTACCAAGAACCAGTGGTCCATGGACATTAATATTTGGTACAGTTACCAAGAACCAGTGGTCCATGGACATTGATATTTGGTACAGTTACCAAGAACCAGTGGTCCATGAACATTAATATTTGGTACAGTTACCAAGAACCAGTGGTCCATGGACATTAATATTTGGTACAGTTACCAAGAACCAGTGGTCCATGGACATTAATATTTGGTACAGTTACCAAGAACCAGTGGTCCATGGACATTAATATTTGGTACAGTTACCAAGAACCAGTGGTCCATGGACATTAATATTTGGTACAGTTACCAAGAACCAGTGGTCCATGGACATTGATATTTGGTACAGTTACCAAGAACCAGTGGTCCATGGACATTGATATTTGGTACAGTTACCAAGAACCAGTGGTCCATGGACGTTAATATTTGGTACAGTTACCAAGAACCAGTGGTCCATGGACATTAATATTTGGTACAGTTACCAAGAACCAGTGGTCCATGGACATTAATATTTGGTACAGTTACCAAGAACCAGTGGTCCATGGACATTAATATTTGGTACAGTTACCAAGAACCAGTGGTCCATGGACATTAATATTTGGTACAGTTACCAAGAACCAGTGGTCCATGGACATTGATATTTGGTACAGTTACCAAGAACCAGTGGTCCATGGACATTGATATTTGGTACAGTTACCAAGAACCAGTGGTCCATGGACGTTAATATTTGGTACAGTTACCAAGAACCAGTGGTCCATGGACATTAATATTTGGTACAGTTACTAAGAACCAGTGGTCCATGGACATTAATATTTGGTACAGTTACCAAGAACCAGTGGTCCATGGACATTAATATTTGGTACAGTTACCAAGAACCAGTGGTCCATGGACATTAATATTTGGTACAGTTACCAAGAACCAGTGGTCCATGGACATTGATATTTGGTACAGTTACCAAGAACCAGTGGTCCATGGACATTAATATTTGGTACAGTTACCAAGAACCAGTGGTCCATGGACATTAATATTTGGTACAGTTACCAAGAACCAGTGGTCCATGGACATTAATATTTGGTACAGTTACCAAGAACCAGTGGTCCATGGACATTAATATTTGGCCACGAATCCAGTTTCCTGATATTTATATGTACTTAATTTCTACGACGGGGAAATACACGAAGCAAAGCTTGAAGGCTTACAAAAGTCTTGACGCTTGGTCCGACTTCAAGGCAGGATTTGTTGTAAAAATTAAAGTGATATAAGACAAACTGAACAATAAATGTAAAAACATTGAAATAACATGCAAGGAAAGGAAGAAGCCTGGTGGCTTATATAGAATCTTTTCCAGTCTGTAAAACGATAACTCTGATTTCTTGCTAAATCTATGAGTACAGTCGATCACACAACAGCTCTTTCCATTTTAGATGTTTTCCAGTTGCTTAAACTGAAAGTTTAGGCTGCCACTCAGTCTTTCTGACACTCAGTCTTTCTGCCACTCAGTCTTTCTGACACTCAGTCTTTCTGACACTCAGTCTTTCTGACACTCAGTCTTTCTGACACTCAGTCTTTCTGACACTCAGTCTTTCTGCCACTCAGTCTTTCTCACACTCAGTCTTTCTCACACTCAGTGGGCGTAACTTGCTGTGAAGTTGCATCTGTGACATCATGTGCATTCCCTCTGTAGTGCATGGGGAGCCAATGCAGCGATTCTAAAACTGGTGTAATGTGAGCCGCCTTCTGGTCTTCCTCAGCACACGTGCAGCTGAGTTTTGTAATAATTGAAGACTAGAAATGCTCTTTTTAGGAAGACCAGAAAGCAGGGCGTTACAATAATAACTACGCCTGGAAATAAAAGCATCATCACCTCCGTGTTTGCCGTTAGAAATGGGTGGACTCTGGCTCAAGGTGATAAAAACCTATTTTGGTTGTGTTTTTGATATGAGGAATAAAATTCAGCTCAGTGTCAAAAATAACACCCAGGTTCTTTACACAATGTGATGGTTTAAAATCTTGTAGTTGTGGTAAAGGTTTCTCTCTCTTGGCTTCAGGTTTACACATATATACATTTTTAACTCTTAAGTCTTAACTCAAACTTGCACCAAACGTCGTCCAGGTTCTCCACACGTTTAACTTCAGATCATGAACACGCTTTTGCGTGAATTATTAAGTAAACAATAATATTAAATAAATACAAATAAATTAAATAAAGTGCATTTTCCTTCTAACAATAATATAATAATATAAAATGACACATTCATCCTTCTCATGGCAAGATCTAAAAGTTCAGCAGTGGCTCCACAGGTTCAGGTCTTTTAGCTGCTGGATCTGTTCCCGGATCGTCCCTGAAGAGGTTCATCTCACCTGAGTCTGGTTCCTCTGATCCGGGTCTGAGGGTCAGTCCGGCTGCATCCGTCCCCCCTCCCTCTAGATCAGCCATCAGCACCAGCAGAACCAGGACCACCTTCATCTCCCCTGGTACTAACACGACTGTGGGGGTCTCTCCTCCTCCATCCTCCCAGTTTTGTCCTCCTCCAGGTGACCTCTGCTCCCGCAGCTCTCAGCCAATGGCAGCGCTCGCCCCACGCTCACATGCATCATTCATCATTCAGCAGCACTTCTGGGAAACGTTCCCGCAGTCACTGATGGGTCATTCAGCGCGGCAGGAAGCAGCCGTTACCGGTCCTGTTTACCTGTTATTTCCATGTTTTCACCGGGAAAAAAACTCACTGAAAATGGATGAAAATCTTTGCTGTTGTGCATCGTTGAGCTAGTTGAAAAAACAAAATGCCACATCAGTAGTCAATGGAATCGGGGGATTTAATGATCACTGAGCTGCACATGTGCAGGTTCTGGCACATTAAAGGCCCAGACCGGGTCATGAGCTGTGAAGGAACAAACTTCCACTTCTCCAGGTAAGGAAAGGTAACTTTATTGATACACGAAGGTAGATTTATTTGCAGGTAAAAATTACTTACAACACCACCATACAGTACAGTGACAGTGACACAAGACAAACAGATGAATAACAAAAAAAAAAAAAACATTGACGGACAAACAAAACAAATGCTCCAGATTGAATAAGCAATACAATAGATACATAAATAAATAAATAAATAGACCTAAAAGAAAAAAATGCAGGCACTCTGGTGGATTGAAAAAAGTTAAAAAACCTTTATTTTGACTGGGTAACATCTAATAAACACCATCGGGCTTGCGCCTTTCTCAGGGTGTATGGACACGAGACAAAAACCAAACATAATTCTAGGGGATTGAGTTCAGCTGAGGCTCCTCAGGTCAGTGCAGTTCTCCTCCAGGCCTGAAGGAGGCGCTGGCAGGAGCACCCACATATTCTGCTTCCTGAACTATCAAACAAAATCAATTGACTGTTAATAAGTTACACAGTGTAGCAGTATAACGTAAATCATGGGTGCCAAAATGAAAACCATGCAAAGAATAAAACTAAATAAAGAAAATCTCCCCTCCCTTAAACAAAACATGACAATAAATGACAAAATGGCCTAAAAAGTAATGACAAAACAGAATTCAATTTTATTCGTATAGCGTCTAATACAACAGTGGTCTCTAGACGCTTTCCAGAGATCCAGAACATAAACCCCCGAGCAATTATTACACAATGGCAGGTAAAAACTGCCCTAGTGGGAGAAAAACCTTAAGCCAAACAGTGGCAAGAAAAACTCCCCTTTAGGAGGGAAGAAACCTGGACCAGGACCAGGCTCATAAGGGGGGACCCTCCTGCCGAAGGCCAGACTGGGGGAGTTGGGGACGTCAGCAGCACACAGCAGGCAGGTGGAAGCAGCAGCGGGATGACCAGAAGGGGGGGCTGCAGGCCAGCACGCAGCTCCTGAAGCTCCGGCCTGCAAACATGCACAATAGAGAAAAAAGGGGGCCAAGAAACTACAGGAACGATGGACAAAAATTATAGCTATGAGACACTTATGAGAAATGGAGAAGAGAGGAAGGGAAGAGGAGAGGAGAAGAAGGGTGAGAGGCACCGCCCAGCGGATCATGTCGGTGCCCCCCTGCAGCATAAGCCTATAGCAGCATATCTACCACAAAGCTATATTTGAGACTAACTATTATAGTTTTGTTCTATAGCTGCAACTATGACTACTGACTCTAACACACTAGAGTTTACACTAACTAGAGATTTACTAACACCAGCTAGAGGTTTACCAAACACTAACTATAAGCTTTACTAAACAGAAATGTTTTAAGTTTAGTTTTAAAGGTGGAGGTGGTGTCAGCCTCCTTAACCCAGATTGGAAGTTGGTTCCTGGAATGGTCCCTGATAGCAGAACGCCCGCCCTCCGCCCTGAATGTCAATGCAAACAAAGAAACCCAACAGAAGAAGACAAATAATTATACAACAAAAATGGTTAAATCAAAGAAAAGATGAAAGGTCAAAATCATTGAGGCCAGGGAAGCTGGTGGCCCTCAGGACATGAATCCAATAAGCCTCTCTCTGCCTGAGGCGCCTGACTCTGTCCCCACCCCTCACATCAACACTGATCACCTCAATCCCTGACGCTCGTAGAGAAGAGTCATCTGTGTGTTGTGCCTCCATTAATGTTTGGCCATTGGGTAGTTCACATCTCTAGTATGAATGGAATATTTATGTTCAGCCACCCTGTCCCTCAATCTTATTTTTGTAAGGATTACGTAAAAACAACCACAGATACATTCAAGTTGGTATACAACATGAGTAGTGTTACAATTTATGAAGCTGGAAATAGATGCTGAAAAAAATGCTGAAAACATCCATAAAACTGTCCGTTTTAACCATATTATTACAGCATTTACAGTTACCACACTGAAAATTGCCCTTTGGTCGATGCAGCCAGGTGTCTGGTTTGTGAGCAGGAAGGAAACTCCTCACCAGTTTATCTTTGATGGTGGGGGAAATAAATATACCTAGGTGGAGGATGGGAAATCATGTCCTATTTAGGGCAGTAATAGCTGAGGGGACAACACTACATCTATACCTTTTAGTTTTGCACAAAGGCATTTTAAACCTACGGCCAGAAGGGAGATACTGGAATTGGCCGTATAGTGCATGAGATGTAGCTAAAATAGATTATATATTCAATAAAACATCTATAGAACATGGTGAGCAGCTTTTTATCAATGTGGAAAGATGACAGTTTCCATCAGCAGTGTAGACGTTGGTTTGCCTCTTTATAGACGGATCACAGTTTTACACTGTCTATAATGGTCCCAAGATGTTTATACTTGTCCACACATTCCACTGCCTGACCTTTTATGCTGATTTGTTCCTTGTCATCGGTGAGTCTCCTGGAGTCCACAAGCATATTTCTTGTTTTTGAGATATTTAGTTGAAGGAAGGACTGCTGGCACCAATCCACAAAGTCCTGGACGATTGGATCATGGCCTGTCTCATCGTCCCTCAGCAGGCTGGCAATGACAGAGTCATCTGCATATACTTAAAGATGAATCTGTCCTCCCTGCTACTCTGGCGCATATTAGTATAAAGAATAAACAAAAGAGGTGAAGGAACACAGCCTTGGGGGGATACAGTGGAGGTACAAATCTGGTCAGACCTGCCAGTCTTGCACATTTCTATGCAGGACCTCTCCTGTCACGACGGATCCTCTTTCTGATTTGATTGATTCTGATGTCTTAGGGACATCAAGGACTGGATGTCCAGAAATTTCCTGCTTCTAAATTCAGATAAAACAGAGGTTATCATTCTTGGTCCAGAGCATCTTAGGAAGGGATTAGATGGTGTTGCGATGGCTTCCAGTGCAACTGTGAGAAATCTTGGTGTTATTTTCGATCAGGATTTGTCGTTTAAACCATATGTCAATCAGGTTTGTAAAATAGCCTTTTTCCATCTCCGTAATATTGCAAAGATTAGGAAAATCCTCTCACAGAGTGATGCAGAAAAACTAGTTCATGCGTTTGTATCTTCTAGACTAGATTACTGTAATGTGTTGTTAGCAGGATGTCCAAATAATTTGCTGAATAGGCTCCAGCTGTTCCAAAATGCAGCAGCACGAGTACTGACAGGAATCAGCAGGAGAGACCACGTCTCTCCAGTGTTAGCGTCGCTCCATTGGTTACCCGTAAAATTCAGAATCCAATTTAAAATTGTATTACTTGCGTATAAAGCCCAAAACGGCTTAGCTCCGCATTATTTGCAAGACCTGATAGTGCCTTATGTTCCTGTCAGAGCTCTCCGTTCTCAGAGTGCAGGTTTACTTGTAGTTCCTAGAGTATCTAAATGTAGATTTGGAGGGCGGGCGTTCTGCTATCAGGCGCCACTACTATGGAACCAACTTCTAATCTGGGTTAAGGGGGCTGACGCCACCTCCACCTTTAAAACTAAACTTAAAACATTTCTGTTTAGTAAAGCCTATAGTTAGTGTTTAGTAAACCTCTAGCTGGTGTTGGTAAATCTCTAGGTAGTGTAAACTTTAGTGTGTCAGAGTCGCTCCTGTGGTTTCTTGTGCTGGCCCCCCCTTCTCCTCCCTTTTCTCTCTTTTGTCCATGTTGCAGCATCCTTTGCCGGACACCGGAACCTGCAGGTGGTCGTGGGTGGCTTGTAGCTTGCATTACGGAGCACAAGTCTTTCCCCGACCCTGCACCCCAACCTGGGACTTGCTGATTGGGCCGGAGCTTCGGGAGCTGCGTGCTGGCCTGCGGTCCCCACCCCTGGTCATCCCGTTGCTGGCCCCCCCTTCTCCTCCCTTTTCTCTCTTTTGTCCTGCAGGTGGCCGTGGGTGGCTTGTAGCTTGCATTACGGAGCACAAGTCTTTTCCTGACCCTGCACCCCAACCTGGGACTTGCTGATTGGGCCGGAGCTTCGGGAGCTGTGTGCTGGCCTGCGGTCCCCACCCCCGGTCATCCCGTTGCTGCTTCCACCTGCCTGCTGTGCTGTTGCCGTCCCTGACCCACCAGTCTGGCCCTCGGCAGGAGGGTCCCCCCTGATGAGCCTGGTCCTGCTCAAGGTTTCTTCCCTCCTAAAGGGGAGTTTTTCCTTGCCACTGTTTGGCTTAAGGTTTTTCTCCCACTAGGGGAGTTTTTACCTGCCATTGTTTATGTAATAACTGCTCGGGGGTCATGTTCTGGGTATGGGTCTCTGTAAAGCGTCTAGAGACAACTCTGTTGTATTAGACGCTATATAAATAAAATTGAATTGAATTGAATTGAATTGATTTGATTTGATTTTGATATGAAGATTTTATTTCAAACATGCATGTTAAAAAAGTAAAAAAAAGTAAAAAAAAAATAGAATACAAATGTATACATATATGTGTATATATATATATATATATATATATATATATATATATATATATATATATATATATATCATGTTTGCGTTTTAAGAACCGACACCAGAACTTAAGTTGGTAGACGAAAAACGGCTCCTCGTCCGATTCTGTCACGTGATGAATATACTAAGGTTTAGATCAACATACGTGTGTTTTGAGTCTTACAGCTCGCAGAATAGGTTTCCACGAGCACCTCTCTCAGAAGTAGAACAATGTGAACAGCATGAACTTATATTTAAAACATGAAGCATCATGATCTGATTCATGCACCGGGAGGAGAGACCGGTGTAGAAACAAGGCTGCCGTTGTGATTAACAAGTTCCATCGTTGTGCTCCTACCTTCATATGTTCATGTGGTTGATTGTGAGATCGTTGCAGTTCCACTGGTGTGTAACTTATCTGGTGATGTGGGGACTGTCATGTCCTTCACGTGGTCGTGAACTTATTGTTGACGTCACGTTCCCTCATATTCTGGACTTCACTGCATCACCAGTGAGTGTCGCCAACGGACAAAACCTCAGAAATGTGCATACGCCAACCTTGATGTTTGCGTGAAGGACTCCAACTTTTCACGTTCAAGTCACTTTAGGAACATCCGACTTTGAGCGTAGAAAGTGGCGTACGCATGTTTTTTGTGCGCCGCTCTCTTTGTACACGAGGCCCCTGGTCTGGGCTCCTCTGGTGTTTCCTCCAGTTCTCCTCTAGACACTGCAGGAACCTCCACTTTGAGCAGAAGCCGGTCATCGGCTGATAGTTGGCTAGAACCCTTAATGATCAGGACCCCCCCATCCTTGAGTGAACCAGTCAGGGTGGATCCTGTCTACGAGCAGCTGGTTCATTAACAACCCTCATGTGGCGTAGGCGGTGTGTATCAAAGCAAAGCTCCAGAAAGTTAAATTAGGACCACTTATGTGTTCAGAAAAAGACAAATATGACATGGGCCTCTGAAAATATGCGGCGAATCGATACTGAAGCTGGACTTTAAACTGCCATTGGACAAACTATGGGAAGAGGCGCTTACAAAGGTGCACACATCCTCCATCTGTGCTAGGCATGGTCTCATCCATGCAAACTTATTCATAGGGCCCATTGGACCAGGATGAGACTAGAGACTATAGTCTAAAATTTACAAAGATGTGGACCCTAAATGTCTAAGATGTGCCCAGTCCCCTGCAAATCACCTACATATGTTTTGGCGTTTCCCATCTTTGGTTGGTTTTTGGAAAGAATTTTTTAACACACTGTCAGAAATTAGTAATATGCACATTGAACCAGACCCCATCATTGCATTGTTTGGGGTACTTCCATCCACACCACAACTCTCCAAAGCAGGTAACGATGTAATTGCCTTTGTTACTTTATTAGCAAAACGTTTAATTTTGCTTGAATGGAAATCTTCTGCAGCTCCTACTCATGTCTCTTGGATCAAATCTATTTTAAACTGTATAAAATTGGAAAAATAAGGTACACATTGAATGGGTGTACAGACAAATTCTACGCTACATGGGCCCCTTTTTTCTCATATTAAGAAGCTTGATTTCCCTGCGGTTCCAGAGTAATGTTATTTCTCCTAGTTGTGTGTGGGTATTTTTTTTACATATGTATATATGTTTTGTGTACGTATGTATGTTTTACTTGTTTTCACCCTGCTGGATGGATGTGAAGATAAGACACAGTCTAGTTAGAAACATGAGGTGCATCTATATGGCGAATAGTCTGGTTATGAGGATTTCACTGTATTATCTGGTGGATCTGTATGTAACTTAGTCAAGGTGTACTTTTGATGTGTTGTTGTTTTTTGTGTGCGTTTCTTTGTTTTAGGACTATCTTTTTTAATGTCCTTTACCTAGATCAGGGGTCGGCAACCCAAAATGTTGAAAGAGTCATATTGGACCAAAAATAATATGTAAGCCACAAATAATATGTAAGCCACAAAAAATGAAGTCTTGTATCAGCTTTAGAATGAAGACAATACATGCTGCATGTATCTATATTAGTTATAACTGGGGAAGATTTTTTTTTCATAATGCACTTCGAGAAAAAAGTGGAAATGTCGAGAAAAAAGTCAAAATTTCGAGAAAAAAGTCAAAATGTCGAGAAAAAAGTTGAAATTTTGAGAAAAAAGTTGAAATTTTGAGAAAAAAATTGAAATGTCGAGATTAAAAAGGAAAGGAAAAAGGGAGAAAAAAAGGAAAAAAGAAGAAAAAAGGAAAAAGAAGAGAAAAAAGAGAAAAAAGGAAAAAAAAATAAAAAGAGAAGAAAAAAGCAAAAAAAGAAGAAAAAAAGGAAGAAAAAGGTCAAACATTTTTTGAAAAAGCTCCAGGGAGCCACTAGGGCGGCTCTGGAGCCACGGGTTGCTGACCCCTGACCTAGGCATTATAATTCATAAGTGCATTTATACTGTTAAAGGAGCATGAGGCTCCTTTTAAGAAATGAGACTCTCTAGCGCCACCCTTCACCACGACGGCCGTTGGGGGTACTGCAGCCAACAGTGAAGCCGGCACGGGAGAACGGGGAGAACGTGCATGCAGCGTCATGTGACGTCACATCCGCGGGAAATTCGGGACCGAATTGCAGCACATTTTGCAGCACACAGCCTGTTCAAGGCAAAGGAGAGATACACTAGAGGGCTTATTCTTTTGGGTTTGGAACGCTTCATCTGACATTATTACTAGAAAACTTAAAATGTATAAGGATTTTTTTCATAAATCCTGCCCTAATCCGGCCTCAAGCTCCTTTAATGTTTGTCGTGCCAAAAAATCAATAAAAAAAAACTGCCATTGAAACTTGGTGGGATCATGACTAACTTACCGTGTTGCTTCTCTGTTCCTACCTCCCTCAGGAGCTTAACCTTAACGTTTTCGCTCCTCTGGTACCATCCACACAGAGCAGTCGGCCCAAATAAAGGAGCTACAGTGGTAGAACTAACTGCTGCGTAAACATCAGAGGGACTTCCATCTTTTTAATGTTTTACCGGCTTTAATTGAGGTTCAAATGCTGAATGGCAGATGAGCTGATGAGCTGAGGAAATCAGCTGATCGTTCACAGCAAATCACACGAAGAAAACTGTGTGTTGCTGGTTTGCAGTTTTGGACTGGTATGGATTTTACACTTCATCTGTTTCACAATCACAGTCAGTTGATCACACACAAACCTTTACCCTGACACGCTTGTGTGTGTGTGTGTGTGTGTGTGTGTGTGTGTGTGTGTGTGTGTGTGTGTGTGTGTGTGTGTGTGTGTGTGTGTGTGTGTGTGTGTGTGTGTGTGATCAGCCGTGTAGGCGGGCTGGAAGCCTCTGTTATCTCGTCCTGCTGGACCTCCAGCCTCACAGGACTTCTCGTCTCTGTACCTGAACCGCCGGTACGATGCCGCTGCCCCGTTCCCTGTCCATGTCCTCGCTGAGCGGCGTCCTGCCGGCCTGGGAGGACGAGCAGCTGCCCGTGGAGGACCTGCTGCTGTTCGAGGTGGCCTGGGAGGTCACCAACAAAGGTTAGGAACATCGTAAACATCACGTTCATTTCAACATTGAGCTGGTATCTGGGGTAATGGCCCGGGTTGGTGCAGCTCCAGAGGTTTTCTGTACGTTGTGCAGACATGTCAGGGTCTAAACGTCTCTATTATTGCTCTTAAAATGTGAAAACAAGACTATTTTGGGGGAAAAACCCTTTGTTTATTATGTAGATGTACCAGAACCAGCACAGAGGTTCTGCTGGTTCCTTGCAGGCTCTGCACCGGTCTGGCAGTGTTCTAGGACTTTACGTAAAGGTGCCTCTGTGTTCCTGCACTGCAAAAACTCAAAATCTTAACAAGAATATTTGTCTTATTTCTAGTTAAAATGTCTCATTTTTTGTCAAAAAATCTCATTACACTTAAAACAAGAGTCATCACTGGAAAAAAAAAACAATTTTCACCTGTTTCAAGTAGATTTTCACTTGAAATAAGTAGAAAAATCTGCCAGTGGAACAAGATTTTTTTGATTGTAATAAGAAGATAAATCTTGTTCCACTGGCAGATTTTTCTACTCATTTTAAGTGAAAATTTACTTGAAACAGGTGAAAATTGTCAAATAACAAGTTATTTTTATGACAATGACTCTTGTTTTAAGTGTAATGAGATTTTTTGACTGAAAATGAGACATTTTAACTAGAAATAAGACAAATATTCCTGGTAAGATTTTGAGTTTTTGCAGTGTGACAGAGTAAACATTGAAGTGCATGTGGATTCTGTTCCCTCTGCAGTTAAACTTTAATCTACAGATAATGGTGAAGGTGGGTTTCTAACCAGCAACCAGTCACGTCTGGTCCAGATCAGTTGTGGAAGCCGACAGCTTTTGTTTTGAAATCAGGATTCTGGTTCCAGTTTGTCAAATCCAGGCCATAGACTGTAAAAATACAGACGGTAAAAGAACTGGATCTTTACGTCAAGCTCAGGTTTTTGGAAGCGTCATCTGAAACGAAGTCTAGCAAAGCTCCAAAAGAACCAAGCTGACCACAGAAAACAATGAAGTTCCTGCCGGATCCATCGTTGCTCCTCCACCAGTGGATGGGGGGTCAACCAAGCTGACCGCAGTGTTGTCTGATTGGTCACCATGGAAGGGTCATGAGATGATCAGAGGAGAAGGTCACTCAACCAGAGAACTCTGCTGATGCAAGAGCTAGAAGCTCTTCAAAGCTTCTCCCCTGAATCCTCCCAGACCATTTAGTTAGTGCTGTGGTGCTGTCTAAAACCTGGCTGGAAGGCAGCAGTTGTTACAGCTGTTTTTAGTGGCTCTGGAAACACCTGTCATCAAGGACAAGTTCACCATCAGTAACAGGTCCGACTTCAAAACCTTTGAGACCTTTTTGAAGAAACCTGTTGGCAAGACGTCTAAACAGGAAGAGGAGGAGTTCACATGTCGTTAAATGTCCTCCAGGTCTTGGCTGTTAATGGGTTGAAACTGTGTCATGGTGTTTGAACCGGTTTTCGAGGGACACGGTACACATGCTGAACCTGCTGCTGATGCACCAACTGCTGTCTGATATTTTAGATTTTGTCTGTGAAAAACTTGTCAAAGTCATTGCAGGTCAGGGTGGGATGAAGTTCCTTTGCAGCTGACACAGGAGGGTTTGTTGCCTGTCAATGCAGCAAATAATACCCAACCATTATGACTGTTTTTGGTGATGATGTCAGAGAAGTAGTAGGACTTCCTTGGATTCTTCACTAGGGTCCAGATCCAGACCTGCAGTTCCTCTACTGACCACTAGGGTCTGGATCCAGACCTGTAGTTCCTCTACAGACCACTAGGGTCCAGATCCATTGTCCTCAAGGTTAAAATGGTCAGGTTTACAGTGGAAATAAGCATCTTCACAGTCAATAACAAAAACAATTTTTGTCTCCGTGGTTACTTTTCACATCCATGACTACGTTTACATGCAGTCAAAATTGGGGTTATTGCTAATATTCCGGTTACTGAAACATTCAGAATATTCCGTTTACATGGTAATTAATCATTTAGGATATCTGGATCAAACCAGCGACGCACGGAGAACGTCATGATGCAATTCCCATCATTTCCACTTCTTCTTCCTGTATCCAAATTCAAAAACAAATGCTGCTTCGTGCAACTTTTCTCTCACCTTCTTGTAAATCTTCTATCCCGGTATTTTCTACCGTCTACAAATGCAGAAATGTTCATATCCTTCATTACATTTATGAAGTGATTAGTCTCCTCCTGGTCTTGGTTTCTCCGTGTTTATAAGAACTTCCTGGACTCAAAAGACCAGGATTCCTTGTGAACAGATCATGAGCAGAAAACAAATTCCTGTTCCGTTTGATGGGGATATTCTGTTTGGTGTTTACATGACCCAATATTCAGGTTTTAAAAGGAGTAACCCAGGGCTCATATTGGGGTTTTTAAAAACCAAATATGAGCAAATTCTGGTTATTCAAAGGGGTTATTGGTGTTTACATGGCCGTGCAAAACCGGGTTATTGCTAATATTCTGCTTTTAAAAGGGTTATTGATGCATGGAAACGCAGTCCATGATGACTGTACGAGGGAATTTCTAATGACATAAAGCTGCTACTTTGTGTGTAATTAGAGGTGTGATCTTTTGATTGATGGGTTGCTATGGTTATTTGCCTGAAGTCATAATTTTATCTATCAGCCACCAATTGTGCAAGTTCTCCCACTTAAAAAGAGGAGAGAGGCCTCTATTTTTTATCATAGGTAACTTCAACTATGACAGACAGAATGGGGGGAAAGAATCCAGGAAATCACATTTAAGGATTTTTACTGAATTAATTGGTAAATTCCTGGGTAAAATAAGTATTTGGTCACCTACAAACAAGCAAGATTTCTGGCTTTCACAGACCTGTAACTTCTTCTTTAAGAGGCTCCTCTGTCCTCCACTGGTTACCTGTGAGACTGGGTTGGTATAAAAGACTCCTGTTTTAACTGGTTATCAGTATAAAAGACTCCTGTTTTAACTGGTTATCAGTATAAAAGACACCTGTCCACAACCTCAAACAGTCACACTCCAAACTCCACTATGGCCAAGACCAAAGAGCTGTCAAAGGACCTGAGAAACTAAATTGTAGACCTGCACCAGGCTGGAAGACTGAATCTGCAATAGGTAGCAGCTTGGTGTGAAGAAATCAACTGTGGGAGTGTGTTTATTAGAAAATGGAAGACATACAAGACACTGATAATCTCCCTGGATCTGGGGCTCCACGCAAGATCTCACCCCGTGGGGTAAAAATTGCAACCACTTTTTCCAGAATTTTAGACACAAATGGAAGGTTGGAAATTGGTCTATAATTAGCTAAGGTGTCTGGATCAAGAGAAGCTTTCTTAAGTAAAGGTTTAATTACTGCAACTTTGAAAACCTGTGGTACATATCCTAAGCATAGGGATAGGTTAATTTGGTCCAGTATTGTCGTACCAATAAGAGAAAAAACATTTTTGAATAGTCGAGTCGGGATGGGGTCTAACATACATGTGGTTGATTTAGCTCTATTAACGAGTGAAGTCAGCTCAGGGAGGTCTATAGGATCAAAACAGTCTAGAGTCAAGTCAGAGCCTAGGGAAGTCGCTAAAGCTGAAGAAACGCCCACAACCGGCTGGTTGATTTCTTCTCTAATTCTCATGATTTTACTGTTGAAGAAGCCCATAAAGTCCTCACTACTGAGAGCTGCAGGAATGCACGGCTCAACAGAGTTGTGACTCTTTGTCAGCCTGGCTACAGTGCTGAACAGAAAACGTGGGTTACTTTTATTATCCTCTATCAACGTTGAATAATAAGCTGTTCTGGCTTTGCGAATTGCTTTTTTATATACTATTAGATTATCTTTCCATTCACGATAAGAGTCTACAGACCTACAAGAGTACCACTTCCTTTCTATTTTACGCACGTTTTGTTTCAACATGCGGATATCTGAATTATACCAGGGAGTTAAGCTCCTGTGGCTAGAAACCCTCCTTTTCAAAGGAGCAACTTCATCTAAAGCTGAATGCAACAAATCAGCAGTGTTACTAACAAGAAAATCAACATCAAGATCATAGGTAGAACCCAGGTCACTGGCCTCTACTGCTTCACTATTTTCCACTGTCGTAAGATAAGCAATGGCCTCCTTAAATTTAGCAATAGCTTCATCAGACAAACATCTGCTAAAATAATACCTCCTATTTTGCGCTTCAACATCAACAAAATTAAATTCAAACGTTATTAAATAGTGGTCGGATAAGAGGGAGTTTACAGACGACACCAACAGACCATCAGTTTCAACACCGTAGTTGAGAACGAGATCCAGGTCACGATTAAAACAGGCTCTTGGTAAAAGGGGAGATTAATGACTGGATGTGCCACAACGTTCTCCAGCTAAACAAAACTGAGGTATTTCTCTTTGGACCCAAAGACAACGATTAAAGGTCACCACAAAGCTTCAGTCTATACACCTAACAACCACCAACCGGGCCAGAAATCTGGGTGTAGTGATGGACTCAGACCTAAATCTGGAAAAACACAAGAGCAAAGTAAGCCTACTATCACCTTAAAAGGAACCCTGGGTATTAAGACATGTAGGTCTTAAAAGATAAATGTTGGTATCAATTATAACAATGTGATATAAAAAACCTTGTTGATGTCTTCGTTTTTATAAAATTTGAAAATATAATTTAACTCGTAGGTCGCCATTGTTGTTTACATTCTGGGTAGTGACGTCAGACGGTGGCTCCTGCTAACCCCCGTCCACTGTTTTGACACCCAGAAACAGATGAAAACACAGCTAAACAGGTGACGGCGCACCAGAAACACAGATCAAAACACAGCTAAACATTAAGGTGACGGCGCACCTACAAAAAAGTAAAAAAAAAAAAAAAGTACAGCACCATACAGCATGAACTACAAAAACACCATAAAACTCAGATAGACTAACCGACCACACGTTTCAACTAGCAGATAGCCGATGCTACAATAAAAACCCCAGCCAGATCTGGCGTCATTAAATTAAATAAAGATGTTCTTGCCTATTTGAAGCGAAGTCTGCGCCTCCCGTTTCGTCAAAGTCCCGGGCCAGTCCCCTCAGCCTCTGGTCTGTCATCACCCAGCACCGAAGCCGGTTTTAGGGGGGGGCAGGTGTGGGCTATGCCCACCGGCGTCTCCATCCCGGCGGCGGCGAGAGCGGAGAGCGGATGGCAGTGCGCTGCAGGCTCTAAAGCCCCGGCTACGCCGTCTACGCCGTAGGCTACGCCGTCTGCGCAGGAGCCTAATGCACTGGTAAGATGCGCACGACATTGATCATTTTTGCAGATCTCCCGTGCATCACAGAACTTTGATCCAGTTTGCCTGAACCGAGACGTCTTATGGGCTCCCTCGTCAGCCTCCACGGCCGGGAGATGCTGCTCATCTATGTTTTAGATACCTGTCCCAGTTAAACTAACGCGGCTTATCTTCCCAGAGCCACCGCTCTACGTCATCGCCCCCAGAATGCATTGCGCAGGTAAAACATGGCGCCTCCCGCAGGTCAAAATATGTGATAAACATTGTAGATTTTTAAAGCAATTAGATTATTTTATGTGTTTCTAACAACATATTTTAGTATAAGAGAACAATTGTGGCTAATTAGGGACTACATGTCTTAATAGCCAGGGTTCCTTTTAAGAACAGTACTCGAGTTGTAAAAAAACATCAGGGGGGATGGTGGATTTGATCATATGGGGACAGATAATTTGTGCTGATTACAAATAATATAATATATTCCAAATAATAGCAGTGACCAAAACACCTGCAGAAATACTGCAGGAATGACATAGCAGCAGTTAAATGCAGCCTTCTGTAAGCTTTAAATATCCACTGGGCTTACATCAAATACATCAAAACACAACAATAAAAACAGTTTTCTGAACTTATCAATATGACTCTGTCCTTCACAGGATAAGTAAAATGGATCACTGCAAAAACTCACAATCTTAACAAGAATATTTGTCTTAAAAATGTCTCATTACACGTAAAACAAGACTCATCACTGGAAAAAACAACAATTTTCACCTGTTTCAAGTAGATTTTCACTTGAAATAAGTAGAAAAATCTGCCAGTGGAACAAGATTTTTTTTACTTGTAATGAGAAGATAAATCTTGTTCCACTGGCAGATTTTCCTACTTATTTCAAGTGAAAATTTACTTGAAATGGGTAAAAATTGTCAAATAAGTTATTGATGACTCTAAATGTTGAAATAGCAGTAAAACCACATTCATTGATGAAATGACATAAGGGATGGAAAGGGGGGTGGCAGTTTTACAGGGGGGATGATTTGGACCGTTTTTATTTCAGGGGGGGATGCCATCCCCCTCATCCCCCCTCAACTCCAGTACTGGTTAAGAATATATTCAATTCAATTCAATTCAATTTTATTTATATAGCGTCTAATACAACAGATGTTGTCTCGAGACGCTTTCCAGAGATCCAGAACATGAACATAAACATAAAAATAAACATAAACATAAACCCCCGAGCAATTATTACATAAACAATGGCAGGTAAAAACTCCCCTAGTGGGAGAAAAGCCTTAAGCCAAACAGTGGCAAGAAAAACTCCCCTTTAGGAGGGAAGAAACCTTGAGCAGGACCAGGATCATAAGGGGGGACCCTCCTGCCGAAGGCCAGACTGGGGGGTCGGGGACGTCAGCAGCACACAGCAGGCAGGTGGAAGCAGCAACGGGATGACCGGGGATGGGGGGGGGGGGGGGGATATATGAAGGTAGAAGACCTGCAGGTCTGTATCCAGAACCCAGTGGTCAGTAGAGGACCTGTAGGTTAATGTTAAAAAGTGTTCAAATTACCAGTGAAAGACTCCAAACCACTGAAGAAATAAAAAAAGCTAAATCTTTGGTTTTACAGGAAAAGGTTTGACAAGATAAAATAACAAAAGACAGAGAATGAATGTTAAATATCCCAAAACCTCTGTTTGAGATTTTACCTTTTCATGTGAAAACAGAATCATAAAAACCTGTCTGGCATTTGTAAAGTATACTTCAGAGTTGGGATTTGTTTCTGTCACAGACTGCGTTTCAGTTTCCAGTCATGTCTCTGTGGTTTGTCATTGTACCAGACAACACTGAACATCAGGAGGCTCTGGTAACAGCAGGACACGTGTCTGAGTGTGTTGTGTTTCTGTTTCTTCATCACGTCATCATGATGCTGTGAAATGGTCCAGAGATCAGTCCGTGTTTACTCTGGATTCACCTCTTACATGCGCTGACGCGGGACACACGTCATCAGCCATCGATCCGGCTGCATCACATGAAACCGAGCAAAACAACACCAGATAAACATGAACGCTCCGAGTTAAACACGTGCTTTGTTAATTCTGTCTTTGCTTGAATAGAAAAACATTTGAAAATACCTGATCATTTGGATCATAATATTCAACAAAAATACCTCAGTTGAACAGGAACACATAACTGTTTACCCCTGTCATCATTTATTTCATACAGTAAAAATCAAAAAGTGAAAAAACAACTGGTACATTCCAAGTACCACCCTTACTGATTCCAGAGGATTTAAGAGGGTTGGTTGCAGCCAGTTGGTACTAATCACCATTATTGATGAAATGATCATTAGCAGACGTGAAGACCTCTATAAAAGCAGATGTTTTAGTGGGTGTGTGAATGATCAATAATCAGTATTATTGGCAGTAATAGAGGGCCCCAAAATCACATTTTGCTTAGGGCCCCATGGAGGCTTGGACCGGCCCTGGAAACATCTACTGAGAGTTCCTGCTGAAAGAAACACCTACTGAGAGTTTTTGAGAGTTCTTGCTGCAGAAGTGCTCTACGAGCTGTTGAATCACTGAACTTAGTATTGCCCACACCAGTTTTCTTTTTCTTTCTTGGCTTATTCTTCTAACCCTTGTGCTGTCTTCAGGTCAAGGAAAGAGGAAGGGAAGAAGGGAGGAAAGAAGGAAGGAAGAAAGAAAAGAAGGAACAAAGGGAGGAAAGAAGGAAGGAAGGAAGGAAGGAAGGAAGGAAGGAAGGAAGGAAGGAAGGAAGGAAGGAAGGAAGGAAGGAAGGAAGGAAGGAAGGAAGGGAGGGAGGGAGGGAGGGAGGGAGGGAGGGAGGGAGGGAGGGAGGAAGGAAGGAAGGGAGGGAGGGAGGGAGGGAGGGAGGGAGGGAGGGAAGGAGGGAGGGAGGGAGGGAGGGAGGAAGGAAGGAAGGAAGGAAGGAAGGAAGGAAGGAAGGAAGGAAGGAAGGAAGGAAGGAAGGAAGGAAGGAAGGAAGGAAGGAAGGAAGGAAGGAAATAAAGCAAGGGAGAAAAGAAGGAAGGAAGGAAGGAAGGAAGGAAGGAAGGAAGGAAGGAAGGAAGGAAGGGAGCAAAGAAGGAAGGGAGCAAAGAAGGAAGGAATGGAGAAAAGAAGGAAGGAAGGAAGGAAGGAAGGAAGGAAGGAAGGAAGGAAGGAAGGAAGGAAGGAAGGAAGGAAGGAAGGAAGGAAGGAAGGAAGGAAGGAAGGAAGGAAGGAAGGAAGGAAGGAAGGGAAAAAGGAAATAAAGCAAGGGAGAAAAGAAGGAAGGAAGGAAGGGAGCAAAGAAGGAAGGAATGGAGAAAAGAAGGAAGGAAGGAAGGAAGGAAGGGATAAGAGAGGAAGGGAAGAAGGAAGGAGAGATCAGGAGGGAAGAAGGAAGGAGAATTAGGTCATTTTGACCCAAAGACAGTACAAGGGTTAAAAGTAAGTAATGACTGTTTTAAAAACATATGTGTTGGTGAATGTCCTTTTCCTTTTTCTGCAGTTGGAGGGATCTACACCGTCATCCAGTCTAAGGCCAAGATAACGGTGGATGAATGGGGGGAGAACTACTACATGATGGGCCCCTACTTTGAAAACAACTTCAAGACTCAGGTGGAGGGCTGCGAGCCCCCCAACCCTGCCATCCGCAAGGCCATGGATGCCCTCATCCACAACGGCTGCCAGGTGGGTCTGTGGATCAGTGTATGCAAAGACCGATGCTTAGAAGAAGCAGGGTTGATGGATGAGGTCTGGAGTGTGTTTACTAAAACCAGCTGACATAGTTGGAACCATGCAGGTGCGATGCATGTGTTCCCCAAAACCACAATTCAAATGCTCACAGAGTCTGTTGGAAGGTGGTGGAGTTGGAAGCACAGGTCTGGAGCTGTGGTCCCAAGCTTCCTGGTGGTGACGCCATTAGTGGTAGAAGATGTATTTTGTAGCAGGTGGAAACCATATGAATGAGCCGACAAATGAATGTCAACATGTAGAGTTATACATTTATTTATTTATTTTGTTGCACAAAAATATCTAATTACTAGTTTTTTTTAAACATAGGTGTAGATGTTCTTGAATATGGACTATTGATTACAACCGCACTGACAGTGGTTGGTCATGTGGCAACCGGTGCAGGTCCAGGTGCTTATTCAGGTGCTTATGCAAGTGCAGGTCCAGATGCTTATGCAGGTGCTTATGCAAGTGCTTATGAAAGTGCAGGTCCAGGTGCTTACGCAGGTGCAGGTGCAGGTCCAGGTGCTTACGCAGGTGCTTATGCAGGTGCCTATGCAGGTGCTTATTCAGGTGCTTACGCAGTTGCAGGTCCAGATGCTTATGCAGGTGCTTATGCAAGTGCTTATGAAAGTGCAGGTCCAGGTGCTTACGCAGGTGCAGGTGCAGGTCCAGGTGCTTACGCAGGTGCAGGTGCAGGTCCAGGTGCTTATGCAGGTGCTTATGCAGGTGCTTACGAAGGTGCAGGTGCAGGTCCAGATGCTTACGCAGGTGCTTACGCAGGTGTTTATGCACGTGGTTACGCAGGTGCTTACGCAGGTGTTTATGCACGTGGTTACGCAGGTGGTTACGCAGGTGGTTACGCAGGTGCTTATGCAGGTGTTTATGCAGGTGTTTATGCAGGTGCTTACGCAGGTGCTTATGCAGGTGCTTACACAGGTGCTTATGCAGGTGTTTATGCAGGTGGTTACGCAGGTGCTTACACAGGTGCTTATGCAGGTGCTTACGCAGGTGTTTATGCAAGTGCTTATGCAGTTGCAGGTCGAGGTGCCTATGCCGGTGCTGGTCCAGGTGCATATGCCGGTGCAGGTCCAGGTGCCAGTACAGGTCCAGGTGCTTACGCAGGTGTTTACGCAAGTGATTACGCAAGTGCTTATGCAAGTGCAAGTCCAGGTGCTTATGCAGTTGCAGGTCCAGGTGCATATGCCGGTGCTGGTCCAGGTGCTTATGCCAGTACAGGTCCAGGTGCAGGTCCAGGTCCAGGTACTTATGCCGCTGCAGGTCCAGGTGCAGGTGCAGGTCCAGGTGCTTATGCCAGTGCTGGTCCAGGTGCTTATGCCAGTACAGGTCCAGGTGCAGGTGCAGGTTCAGGTCCAGGTACTTATGCAGTTGCAGGTCCAGGTGCATATGCCGTTGGAGGTCCAGGTGCAGGTACAAGTCCAGGTGCTTATGCCGGTGCAGGTCCAGGTGCAGGTCCAGGTACTTATGCAGTTGCAGGTCCAGGTGCATATGCCGGTGCTGGTCCAGGTGCAGGTCCAGGTACTTAGGCAGTTGCAGGTCCAGGTGCATATGCCGGTGCAGGTCCAGGTGCTTACGCAGGTGCTTATGCAGGTGCTTATGCAGGTGCTTATGCAGGTGCAGTTTTAGGTGCATATGCAGGTGCAGATTCCAGATGCATATGCAGGTGCAGGTGGCGAGGCAACAGTAGGGATGAGGTTTCATGACCTCCCAGACTGAAGGGATTCTGGGGGCCCGAGGAAAGCACAACCTCAAGGGACTGATGTTGTGGGGGCCTGTGGGGGCATGGCATGGATGAAGTTTTGTGAAGCTCAGAAGATGCTGGGAACTGTTTAGGAGTCTAGATGGTGATTAGAGGTGGCCAGAAGACCACTAGACTGTGCCTTGCCAGTGATAAGGCTAGTTTCTGCTGGCAGAACCTCCTGCTGTCTCTGACTTCTTATTCACCCTAATTGACCTTTACTCACATGTATAACTTTGTGAGAACAGGTTTGAATTTAAGTTGAGTTTGGTTTATGAATACTTGAACTACTAAATAGGTTTAACAGAAATACATTAAACTCTAAACTGTAAATCCTAATGGAGCTCCTGAGATCCACTCATTAACTGACTCTACATTTAACCAGGGACAAACACCTGAGCTTTAAAAACCAAGAGTGTTCTGACCAACAGAATAGTTCAAAACACACACAATTAGAATTACAAATAAAATGTTTCCATCACAGACTGGAAACATTCAGATCTGAAATGGGTCATGAAAAGCAGCTTATGAAGTCCAGATCATTGAGGTTCAGGGGGAGCTGATTCCACATACACTCACCGGCCACTTTATTGCTAGTACCGGCTTTGGCCTTCAGAACAGCCTTAATCCTTCGTGGCATAGATTCAACAACGTACTGGAAACATTCCTCAGAGTTCGGCCCATATTGACATGATAGCATCACGCAGTTGCTGCAGATTTGTCGGCTGCACATCCATCCATCCATCCATCCATTTTCTATTCCCGCTTCATCCTTTGCAGGGTCAAGGGGGCCTGCTGGAGCCTATCCAGCTCATTACAGGCGAAAGGCAGGGGTTACACCCTGGACAGGTCGCCAGTCCATTGCAGGGACACATATACAGACAAACAACCAGGTTCATGTTTTTAGACTGTGGGAGGAAGCCGGAGTGTCTGGAGGGAACCCACGCAGGCACGGGGAGAACATGCAACCTCTATGTACAGTACATGCACATCCATGATGCAAATCTCCCGTTCCACCATGCTCTTTTGCAGACCTCGGTTGTACCGAGTGTTTATTAGGGCACGAGCACTTACAGCGCAAAGGCCCTATTGTATCTGTAGGAATTTTCCTTGTTTTTTTTTTTACTTCTTCTGGCAAAAGGAAGGCCTTTTTTCCCCCTAAACGTGCCCCAAAAGTCACCAAATTTTGCACGCAAGCCAGGCCTGGCGAAAAATGTTATATTTAATGGTTTGCATTAATGGGCGTGGCCTAACGGCTCAACAGCGCCCCCTAGAAAACTTCATGCCTCAAGCCCCACAATACGGTTTGACGTACATGCACGAAAATCGGTACACACCTGTATCATGTCGTAAGTTAAAGAAAAGTCTCTTGGCGCCATGGCCGAAACTGAACAGGAAGTCGGCCATTTTGAATAATTGTGTAATGTTGGCGCAATTTATGCCATTCCTTTGGCAGTTAATACGGCCCGAACCGTAACGTGCACCCAGGTGTGTTATACATCAAAATGTGCGTCTCCATCCTGCGACGACGGGCATTACTATTCTCAGTCAAAAGCGTTACCGCGGCAACGATAGACGCCAAAAAGCGCGACCAACCTTCATCTGATTGGTCAATATGTGATAGTTCCGATTTTCTGCAATAACCTTTGAATGGTTTGATATAAAGACTTGTGGGTGGTGTCATCGGACATGGTTTTGAGTCCTTGAATATACTTGCTGCAAATTAGCCCCGCCCCTTCATCTGATTGGTCGATATGTGATAGTTCCTACTTTCTGCCATAACTTTTGAATGGTTTGATATAGAGTCGTGGCTGGTTTCATCTGCTAAATGTCCAGGCCTGAAGAATCTACATCAAGTCATACAAGCTTCCACTGCAGCCTGAACGTGCACAGGGGTGGAGGACCGTTCATCGCTGCTTGCAGCTTTAATTTGAGTTACTCTTTCCTTTCTATCAGCTCTAACCAGTCTGACCTCTGACCTTTGGCATCAACAAGGCATTTCCGCCCACAGAACTGCCGCTCACTGGATATTTTCTCTTTTCCGGAGATTCGCTGTGAACCCTGGAAATTTTTGTGTGAGAAAATCCCAGTAGATATATAAATACTCAGACCAGTTCGTGTGGCATCAACACCCATGCCACGTTCAAAGTCACTTAAATCCCCTTTCTTCCCCATTCTGATGCTGGTTTGAACTGCAGCAGATCGTCTGGACCATGTCTACATGCCTAATTGGACTGAGTTGATGCAATGTGGTTGGCTGATTAGAAATTTGCATTAACGTGCAGTTAGACAGGTGTACCTATTTAAAGTGGCCGGTGAGTGTATAGAGCAAATAAAGAATTAAGTCTTGGGAGGGAATTGAAACGTTCAGGTCTAAAAATTAGTATATGCTGGTATCTCCATATCTCCATCCTTCCACACAAACACACAATATACGGTTGAGTCAGAGTTCGAGGGCTTGTGATGAAGCTCAGAGCTCCATAAAAGACCACGCCCAGCACTCCATGGTGGACGAGGTCCACTGATCCAGTGCAATATGTCTTTAGTGCATTAAGACCTTCTCTATGGGTTTTGTTGGCTGTTGCAGGTTCATTTTGGCCGTTGGCTGATCGAGGGCAGTCCCTACGTGATCCTGTTTGACATCACTTCTGCTGCTTGGAACCTGGACCGCTGGAAGGGGGACCTTTGGCAGACCTGTAACATCGGCCTGCCATACAATGACCGAGAAGCCAACGACTCCCTGATCCTCGGCTCCATGATCGCCTGGTTTTTCAAAGAGGTACGAGTGAGGTCTTAGTCTAGTCTAGTCTAGCCCAGTCCTGTTCAGTCCAATCGTCCAGTCCAGTCTAGTTCAGTCTTGTCTGGTCCAGTAAAATCAGCAAGCAATGAAATCCGTGCTTCTTCTGCCAAAGTTATGCAGATTTTCTCTTATATAGGATGGGATTCCCCTCTTAAAATCACCAGTTTATCGTCAGTTTAAATCAAGGACTGGTTACCAGAAGCTTGACCTACGACACCAGGGGCCTAGGTCTGTCTCTGTAGCACCAGAGGTTCTACTGGGTTAAAAAGGGAAAAAAGCTCAGTTTTATTTTCATAAAAATTTAAAAGGTTTACCACCATACAGACCCTGGTGTCTTTGATGGATTTCAGTGACATTATTAAATAACTGGTTTTAACTCTGTTTGACTGTTCTTCAAGACCCCAACTCTCCAGTCCTGAGATCTCTGCAGCTCGAATTTCTTCCACTTCCCCAAGTTGAATCATTTCACACATTTAGGCCCCGTTTAGACGTAGCAAAAACTGTGGTGTTTTCATGCGTTTTGGCCGTTCATTTACATGAAAACGAAGCTCAAAGTCACCAAAAACCATCATTTCTGAAAACTCCGGCCAAAGTGGAAAAACTCCAACTACACGTTTGCTTGTAGGGAGGGAGAGAAACGGACATTTAGGCTTCAGAACGTCACATTATGCGACAGAAACGTCACCAGCGTCATGTGTGCGACCTGTGTTTAGAATTCGTTTGGCCACCGTCAATATTTTCTTGTATTTTACCTGTTTTATATTCTAAAGTCACACTTAAAAGTAACTCCACTTCTCTGTCACTCCAAACGAAAGACTCTCGTTCCGTCTTGGAAGTAACTGGCAGTCAAGCCTGATTTATGGTTCCGCGTTACACCAACGCAGAGCCTACGGCGTAGGGTACGCGGCGACGCGCGCCGTACGTACAGTAGGCTACGCCGTTGATTTAACGTGGAACCATAATTCAGGCTTCACACGTGTCATTTGTTGACGTTTTTTTCCAGTATTCCGATTGGCTAGCATGATTTTATGCTTCTCGTTACACTGCCCCCTGCAGGTTTGGCTGCTCATAGCACCTTAACAGTATTTATGCGGGTTCGTGTAAATGATGGTATTTTTCAAAACGTAGAGGGGGAAATATCCATTTTTGTAAATACCCGGCTATGTGGAAACGTGGCCTTAGACTCTTGATGTTTGCTGTCTCCATGGTAACCTGGAAGGTTGTTTTCATTTCTCAGCTGACAGACGAACTCGGAGACACACGCAACGCCATCGCTCACTTCCACGAGTGGCAGGCTGGTCCCGGCCTCATTCTGGCTCGCTCCCGCAATATTCCCATGGCAACGATCTTCACCACACATGCAACGCTGCTGGGACGGTACCTCTGTGCTGGGAGCGTTGACTTTTATAACAACCTGGACAAGGTGAGAGGTCGGAGGTCGGGGGAAGGGCTGGTTCTTCAGTGCTGGTCCGTCATCCCCATCACTGACATCACTGAGCCTGATGACACAGACCCGCTGCTCAGCTGAAGGACCTCCTGTCCAACATTTCTGTAGATTCCTGTTCACTAAATACCAGACAAAGAATCTTTTGTCAAGCAGAAACACAAAACCACAACAGCTTGGTTTTCTTTCTCTTTTTATTCATCATTCTGTGTATTATTCTGTATATTTTGCATTTCAGGCTTCCAACATGTTCCAAAAAAGTCTGTAGCTTAAAGCTTTAAACCGCGTGTTGACTGTTGTGCAGAGACATCCACGACACCTCCCTTCATGTCCTTATTAATGTCCTTGATACCAACTTTTTCTGTGTGTAGCACGTCTGAAACATAAATACAGGTGTACAAGGTATATTTAAAAATTAAATTAAGCAATTGAGAAAATCCACAAAATATTTTGGATTCACGTTGTTCACAGTGAAGTAAATAATTTCTTGTGGACTTAGCAATTGTTTTATTCCCACAATGTAGAACAATGTTTCCAGCCCGAGTAGAACTTCTTTATTTCATTTTGAGGGTTGTGCAGCGGTCTCAGAAATGTATGAATCAAACATGAAACATCAGGCATTGAGGGGTTAAAACTATAATTCAAGTGATCTTACAAAATAAAATACTTTTTTTATTTTTTATTACCAAATGTGTTCATACGACCAAAAAAAATTAATAAATAATAATCAGAAAACTGTTGGAAGATAAAACTGGGGGCGTTTTTTTATTTCAACATTCAATACTGAGAAGACGGAACAAAAAAGATTTCCTGTGAATTATTTTTACGCATCAGAAATTAAACTACCTTTCAGCAAAATTCACAAGGGACAGCTTTTCAAATGTGGCGATAGGAACATTGACACGTTTCTTTGGTTGCATTAAAAAGCAACTTGTTCGACATGAAATTTATGCTTTGAGGTTTTTTTTAAGTTTTAAGTTGATTATAAAAGATGCCATAAAAATGAAGTTCAGTCAAATCTTTCCTCATAAAATGAAAACTGATGCACGTGTGCATGCTGTTGGGAAAGACTGGACGGAGGAATCTGAAAAGAAAAGAAATAAAGCATTTCTTTGAATTCATTTCCATTTTCTGTATGGTCTCCAACCTCTCTGATTAGTGTTTGTATGCCGGGCCTGAATCATGTGACCACCAGGACCCCTGAGGTCCATGTTGACGGTATTTGTTGTGGTTCAGGACCTTTCACAACCAGAGCATCATCAGTAATGTGGAGGTGCGTTTGCAGGTCAGCCTGAAACTGATAATTGGCTCCACTCACGTATAAAGGTCAGCGTAGAACTGGAGGTGGTTAATGGCTGACTGGATAACTGACAGGAGACCAGAGGTCCAGGGAGGTTCATCCATCCATCGATGGAATCGTATCAATGCATGACAGGAGATGATTACAACACCGAGCAACAAAGCAGCAGCCTCATTAGAGGGAAACATTTCAGTCTAACCGTGAATGGAAAACAAGTCGAGCATGAATGACTTCTAAACACTGATGACATCACAAAACCGCTTTCATCCACACTGTCCATATACCACGTCGACAAATCTGGACTGCTCCTAAACTTGTGATATCTGCCACACTTGTGAAATCAATTGTGCTATATGACAAACCTGTGATATAACTTATGATATCGGAGACACCTGTGATGTCAAGTGTGATATCTGTAGGGATGGGAATTGATGAGATTATTCCAATTCTGATTCCATTTTCGATTCTGTTTAACGATTCGATTCTTTATCGATTCTCTTATCGATTCTCTTATCGATTCTCTTATCGATTCTCTTAATTCCTTCCCAACCCCCAGACCTTAAAAGGAATTGGATAAAGCCGATCAAACGTGTTTTCCATGTAAACCTCAATTCAGAATTACTATTTCCATGTAAACTCGAAGGAAAGTAGTTTAATTCGGAATTATTTAATTCGGAATAATAATTAATTCGGAATTAAAAAACATCATGTAACTGTGGCCAATGTAATAAACCAGTAGTCCCTTAAACTGGAAGATGATCAGAAATGACAGTAAAGTAATCAGGCAGGCTTGTATTCCTATTTGATGGTGGCAGTGATCCAAATCTGCAAAATATCCCAAACAAGCCCAAGCTGCTGCAGTGGTTTGATAACTGGTTCTAATCTCAACTAATACACCAAGGGCCCGATTTACTAAGATCCTAAATAAAGAGTACTAAATTGCGTGTGCACTGAAAAAGTTTGCGCGTGCTGTTGTTGTGTGTTTTGCGAGTGATCAACTAAGATTGCGTGCGCAATTGATAACAGGTGCAAACATCAGTATTTAAATGAGGTGTTGCGTGTCTTACGGTTTGCGCCATGGAGAGTCTGGATGGAAAGCAGGATAGTCGCAAGTGCAAAATGAAATTTGACGAGTTGGAGTTAGAGATATTAGTGGAAGAGGCAAATAAACACATTCATGAACTACAGCAAAGAAATTTAAACATTACCAAAAGAAACGCAATATGGGAGAAAATCTGCGATAGAATAAATGCAGTTATAAGACAAAAAGAACGGCAGATGAGGTTAAAAGAAGGTGGCAAGATATAAGGCGAAGAACTAAAGAAAAAGTGGCCTTTAATAAAACTTGTGCAACCATTTTTAAAATAGCATGCAGCAGAATAAAGACTCTCTCTCTGCGTATTCTTTGATTTTGGATGTCGCCTCCTTGCCACAATAACAGCAGCCATCGGTGCGTAATGCTGGGCAGATTAGCACCTTCCTTTCCAACGTATTAAATACAGACGCAATCACAATCCCCGCAGTAACTTTCAGGCTTGGTAAATCTCATTGCGCGTGGTAAATGAACCTATTTGCATCTTCCCCTCCCAGTATTTAGGATTTCTGGCGGGTACGCCCCATATTGATTATTCATCAGGGCAAAAGTACTAAATGAACAGCGTGTGCAATTTTGCGCATTTGAGAGACGCAGTCCTCTTTGCACGCTGTTAGTAGATCAGCTGGCACTTTGGTTTGCGGGTGATGTCAAGTTTGCACACGTTTTTACACACGCAAACCTTTAGTAAATCAGGCCCTAAGAGATGCAACTAAGATTTAAGTTCGGGGCTGGAAAAGACCCAAGCAGAAATGATTAAAATAAAAACAAATCAAATGAGGAGCTGTAATGCTGCTCGGCCTCTCCTACAGAAAAGTAAAGAAGGCAGGGCAGCTTCTGCATGTTTTCTGGGATTCCTGGTCGGAATCACAGTGATCTGATCTCTGTATTCCAGTTCGATATCGACAAGGAGGCTGGAGAGCGACAGATCTACCATCGGTACTGCCTGGAGCGAGCAGCCGTGCACTGCGCTCACGTCTTCACCACGGTGTCCCAGATCACAGCCGTGGAGGCCAACCACATGCTGCACCGGAAACCAGGTGGAGTAGCCGAGGAGACATGACGCATACGGTCCACACAAGTAGTGGTTTAAGACTGTTGATGTTTGTCAGCAGTACTCGAGTTGTAAAGAAAATATCAGGGGGGATGGTGGATTTTATCATATGGGGACAGATAGTTTGTGCTGATTACAAATAATATAATATATTACAAATAATAGCAGTGACCAAAACACCTGCAGAAATACTGCAGGAATGACATAGCAGCAGTTAAATGCAGCCTTCTGTAAGCTTTAAATATCCACTGGGCTTACATCAAATACATCAAAACACAACAATAAAAAACACTTTTCTGAACTTATCAATATGACTATGTCCTTCACAGGATAAGTAACATGGATCACTGCAAAAACTCACAATCTTAACAAGAATATTTGGTTTATTTCTAGTTAAAATGTCTCATTTCAGTAAAAAAAATCTCATTACACACAAGACAAGACTCATCACTGGAAAAAACAACAATTTTCACCTGTTTCAAGTAGATTTTCACTTGAAATAAGTAGAAAAATCTGCCAGTGGAACAAGATTTTATTGCTTGTAATAAGAAGATAAATCTTGTCCCACTGGCAGATTTTTCTACTTATTTCAAGTGAAAATGTACTTGAAACAGGTGAAAATGGTCAAATAAGTTATTTTTCTGGTGTTATTTTTCTGGTGGTGACTCTAAATGTTGAAATAGCAGTAAAACCACATTCATTGAAGAAATGACATAAGAGATGGAAAGGAGGGATGACAGTTTTACAGGGGGGATGATTTGGACCGTTTTTATTTCAGGGGGGATGCCATCCCCCCTCATCCCCCCTCAACTCCAGTACTGGTTATTACCATTCTTGTAGTTTCAGGAAGAATAACTCAGATCTATAAACTATACTGAGCTAAAGGACATAATTCTGAATAATCACATGACACCAAGAGAAGATGTGCATCCTCCCATGAACTCTGCTATCTGCACCAGCAGGACAGATAGTAGATCTGCTATTGTGTTTGGGATGATTTCCCATCCTGGCTCAGTCTTTTTATGATTGTATTTTCTTGAAACTTCCATGGACATTTTTACAAAGTTTAAATAATGTTCCAGCACGGATCTGGTAACTTATTCTGTTGTATGGTGTGTATTGCCCCACACACACCGAATATCTGAGACCAGCAAACTGCCAAAGAGACTTGATGACCATAATCAAGACTTGGGGAAGATCAGATCTTGTTTTGAACTAGTCTCTGAATGTTTGACTTGAAAGAGGATGTGCTTTACTCTGTGATTTTAACTTAAAGGGGACCTATTTTGGCATCTAATACCTATTTTAAACAGGCCTTGAATGTCTTAAAAACAAGCTTTTGATTGTTTTTGCAAAATAAATTAGAAATTCAGCCTCTGAGCCATGTCTTTATCCTTCCATTCTCTAACCTCATTATCTATGCAGGATTCTGAGTGGGCGGGGCTATGATAATGAGGCTCTGTGCTGATTGGCTGCTGATTGGTTCCCTTTAAACTCTTCATTTGTTGCATTGGTACAGATGTGGTGACCCCAAACGGGCTGAATGTGAAGAAGTTCTCGGCCATGCATGAGTTTCAGAATCTGCATTCCATCAACAAGACCCGCATCCAGGAGTTTGTCCGAGGACATTTTTACGGGTGGGTTACCTGGTCCAACTGGTCCTGGTCCAGTAATCCTGTGTTTTTAATGTTGGTCCATCAAATGTTTTCTCATTACTAGAGAGGATCAATCACATTTATCAACCTGTCTTATCCTGGCAGTCATCTTGACTTCAACTTGGACAAAACGCTCTTCTTCTTCATTGCTGGTCGGTATGAGTTCTCCAATAAGGGAGCTGATATTTTCCTCGAGGCTCTCTCCAGACTAAACTACCTGCTGCGGGTGAAGAAAGTTCAAGAAATTTCCTTTAATCCATGTGCAATAGTCTCCAAACTCACCAGAATCCATCATCATTTTCTTCGCAGGTCCACAGAAATGACATGACGGTAGTAGTCTTCTTCATCATGCCAGCTAAAACCAACAACTTCAACGTAGAGTCGCTGAAGGGCCAGGCGATACGCAAACAGCTCTGGTGTGTAACGACCTCCGGTTCCCAATTATGAACAAGGATGGGTGGATGATGCTGAACATGCAGTATGAGTATATTTTATCATGAGCTGCATACTGGTCTGCTACTGTAACGCTGGACAGACACTCTACACCAGTGAAGAAGTGACCTGCTGGACAATGACTCCTCTATACTTGGTTTTAGAACAGGGGTCGGCAACCCAAAATGTTGAAAGAGCCATATTGGACCAAAAACACAAAAAACAAATATGTCTGGAGCCGCAAAAAATGAAAAGTCTTGTATAAGCCTTAGAATGAAGGCAACACATGCTGCATGTCTCTATATTAGTTATAACTGGGGGAATATTTTTTCTTTCATTATGCACTTCGAGAAAAAAGTTGGAATGTCGAGAAAAAAAGTCAAAATTTCAAGAAAAAAGTGTAAATATCGAGATTAAAAAGGAAAGGAAGAAAAAAGAGAAAAAAAGAGAAAAAAAAGGAAAAAAAAGAAGAAAAGAAGAAACCCCCATTTTAGACCAACAGGGCAGATGTCTCAGATGAAGAACCATCAAATCAGTATGTACATGTGTACCTGATATGAGGGTTTGTCCTCAGAGTCCATCATGATCCTACCTGTGTTTGCTCATATGGGGTCTTGGGATCTACCCGGTATTTAAAAAACAGTGCATCAACACTCTACAACACTGACAGTTTTTGTCAGTTTTCCCCGTCCCGTCTTGCTATCATTCTCATTCTCATTCTCATTCTCAACAGTACTGTAGGTTTCCAATTCCACACCAATAACATACTGATACCTGGTCTCCAGACTTCCCCCTATGTAATATTAACCACCTCCGCTCCTCCTTTAACCCACATACCACGTATGCCTTTTTCACAGCTTTGTAACTCCCTGCTCTGTGGCATCACTCACAAATCCCTCCATGAGCTTCAACTGGTTGAGCTGTCTGCACCATCACCAGAACCCACTCCATTATCAACAAAACCCACTCCATCCATTACCACCACCCCCTCCATCATCATCTGTACTTCCTCCATCATGTCCAAAACCCTCACCACCATCACCACAACCCCCTCGGTCATAAAAAAAACCCTCTCCCATTTACATAACATCCTCCATCCATCAACAGAACCCAATCCATCCATTACCACAGTCCCCTCCATCATCAACTCTACTTCCTCTACCATGTCCAGAACCCCCTCTGTCATCACCACAACCCCCTCCGTCATAAAAAACCCTCCGTCATTAACATAACCTCTTCCATCATCAACAGAACCCCTTCTTTCCATCACCAGAACTGTCACGTCTGGGGGTAAGGTGTGGACCCAAACGCAGGAGAGCAGGAGGCAAGAGGCAGGAGGCAGGAGTTCGATGAAAAAAGGATTTATTAACAAAAAGACCAAACTAAAAGCGCTGCATGCCAGGATAAAAACAAACTAAACAAGGATAAAAAAAAAAAACTTGAGAAGGCAAAACGTGGCAGGAAACATGGGGAACAAACAGTACGGTCCGACAGGGAACAAGGGAATGACAAGACCAGATATACACAGGGGATAACGAGACATGACGAGACACAGGTGCAGACACAATCAGGGCAGATGGGACACAGGCGGGACAAGACAGAAACTGAAAGCTGGGGGGAATGTCAACCTTGACAAGAACCTCAACTCTACTTCCTCTACCATGTCCAGAACCCCCTCTGTCATCACCAGTACACCCAGTCCATCCTCACCAAACCCCCGTCCTTCATCAACAGAACCCCCTCCAACATCACCAGAACTCCCTCCATCCATTTACACAACACCCTCCATCATCAACAGAACCCCAGGACCCAGAAATGTACTTCAACAGTGTTCAGCATCACTGTTGCTTCAAACCCATCAGTAACAACAATCAAAACAGATATGATGTAGACATCTGTTTTAGGGGGATTCCCAATAGAAATATAATGGCTAATTTCAGAGGGGAATATCGAACCATCAGTCCTGCCGTTTGATTGCTGGGCCGTTTGTGTTTTACCACAGAATCGTCATATTGGTTCAGTTGTTGCTGCTGAGGTTGAAAGTGTTTCTGTCTCACAGGGACACAGCTCACACTGTGAAGGAGAAGTTTGGTAAGAAACTCTACGATGCTCTGTTGAAGTAAGTTCCTGCTCTCACATCTGCCCCACATGATAAATGGAGTGATGAACGATGGTCATGTGACGGTGTTCTGTCCTCAGAGGAAACATCCCTGACATGAATACCATTCTGGACCGAGATGACCTCACCCACATGAAGAGGGCCATCTTTGCAACTCAGGTACAGGAGAATTTTATTCTCAAGCATTCTCATGGCCTGATTTATGATTACCTAAAACTGTTAACTATAAATGATAAAAATGCACCTATTGATCTGACTGACTCCTTATAGAAGACCTTATATTCCAACTGATTCCAGTTCAAATTCATTTAATGCAAAATGATAAAGCAGATAAACAACTCAAGTGATCATTTCTGATCTTCCCTTTGATTCAACTTCCTGATGTGAGAAAAGACAAGAAAAACAAACCTGGTTAACAGGATTAAAAGACCTCCATCAGAACCAGACTCATGACAGTTGGAGGTCTGAGATGACTGGAGGGACATTAGTCCAGGAATATCTGCCTAGTAGACATACCCCCGCCCAATTTCTCCCAATTAATGACTAATAACGATTCAATGATTCAGGGAGTTTTTATTGTCATTCCAGCACATGTTGGACATGGCATGACATGGAATGACATTTGTTTCCCTTTGGAAGTCCAGATCATCTCCTTGGTCTTCTTCCTGTTGATGTAGAGTTTGTTTTCTCTGCACCAAACCTCCAGGCGTTCCACCTTCATGTCGCTTCATGTCAGACAGATCAGATGTCTCGCTGAGCAGTCTTGTGTTAGCAGGGCGAACAGGAGGGGGCTCAGCACACAGCCCCGGGGGGAACCTGTGCTGAGGGAGCAGTGCCCAGAGGAGATGGTGTGGATCCTCACAGACTGCGTTCTGGACCCAAAAAGTCCAGGACCCAGTTGCAGAGGCTGGAGCTCAGTCCGAGTGTTGTCAGTTTTTGAACCAGGTTGTGGTCTGATGGTGTTAAAAGCAGATGTCAAATCCTCAAAGAGAAGGCGGACATAAGAGTCCTTGTTCTGTAAGTGGGTGAGGGTCGTGTTAGATTACGGAAGAGATGGCGTCTTCTGTGGATCGATTCTTCCTGTATGCATACTGGTGAAGGTCCACAGTTACGTCGATGCAGGTTTTGATGTTAGCCAAAACCAGTCTCTTGAAGCACTTCATGACTATCGGGGTCCCTGGATCCTCTGGGCTTATGTGGCCTTGGCCCTCTTGATTGGTGTGATTGCTCGGGTTGGTATCAGAACACCTCCAGAACGAAGGGCAGCTGAGTTCGTAGTGAGACTTGGAAGTGTCTGCCGGATAATTAGTGACTATCAGGTCGAGTTCTTATGGGTTGCAGCATATGGTTGAGACAAGAATCAAAGACAGTAATATTTCAATCTTTCAAAAATGAAAGGCTGGACAATGTTTCAGAGTCTCCGCACTTGAACTCCTCCTCCTCCCCCCAGTGATGAGTCTGATGGTTGGGGACAAATTTTACACCAGCATGAAAGGACCTCCTGAAGTGAGAAATGTGAGGAACCGTTTGAGTGCTGATGAGCCACCCTTCCCAGAATGCAGCTGTGTCAGGCTGATGATGATGGGGTTGCTCAGGATTAAATGGATGAGCATTTAGAGGTGTGAAATGGGCTGCAGGCGGTATCGACTAAGGGTGAGGAGAGATCCTGATTGCTGATGGGGGGAACGCCGTTGTGATTAATTTTCCTCTACGTCATTTCTCCTGTCCTGTGCCCCCGCCTCCTCTTTATGTCTCCCTGTTTTTATGTTTGACAGAGAAACAGTCTTCCTCCAGTGACTACCCATAACATGCTGGACGACACCAAGGACCCAATCCTGTCCAATGTCAGACGCATCGGCCTCTTCAACTCCAGGAACGACCGCATCAAGGTAAACCGGACATCATGTACATCTGCTTCAGGTAGTTCTGAGCTTCTCTAGACCTTTATCAGAAGAACTAGTCTGGTTCTGAGTCCAAATCCTGTCTGGTGGAGCAGATATGGGACAGAGCAGGAGAGGGTCTTGTTAGTTAACATGCTGGTACTCCTTAGTGCAGCGGTTGATCGTACCATTCGTTTATGACGCAGGATGTTCACAGCACACATGGGGACATTAAGTTCAAATGAGTGGGCCAGACTTCAGACCTGTACCGTCCGGATGAAGAAACATCAAAACCATCAGGAGAGGGTGCCCCTCAGTTACATACAAGAACTAATAAAGATACATGTGAAGAAAAGATTCCAGAAACCCTTTTATTACATTAGCAAGGACAATGCATCAGTATAACACAGTTCATACACAGAAGAACTCAAAGTGCTCCACAGAAGATGAATAGAAGAGGAAAAAAATCCATATAAAGAGAATAAAAATGCAAATGAAGATTTCACAGAAGGAATCAAAGTAAACAGAAAGAGACAGTTATACAGAAAAAGAGTTCCGATATGTCTTATACAAGTAGCTAAACGAGAAATAAATGAAATAGGTTATGCTTCCAGTTACACATTACTGTATGTAACCATTCCTCTCCAAATGGAGGCAGCATATCATGAGAAAGTTCACGTCACCAACTGTCCATCTACCAGGTTGATGCTGGCCCCGTGGTCCACACAGACATGACCCAGGAGGGTGGGGGAATTGGTGGAAGCAGAAGGACTCTGATCCTTGAGGGACTCTAGTCCTTGAGGGACTCTGATCCTTGAGGGATTCTGGTCTTTGAGGGATTCTGATCCTTGAGGGACTCTAGTCCTTGAGAGACTCTGATCCTTTGAGGGATTCTGGTCTTTGAGAGACTCTGATCCTTGAGGGATTCTGATCCTTAAAGGGCTCTGATCTTTGTGGGACTCTCATCCTTGAGGGATTCTGATCTTTGAGGGATTCTGATCCTTGAGGGACTCGAATGTAATGTATGTAATGTTTGTATCAGAACTTAATAAGTGGGATGGAAGTTAAAAGGTTACTACGATTTTTCAGTCACGCTCTTGATATCAAATATTGAGCCCTTCCTTGTAAACAAATATACATCCCTTTCTGTGTGTTGCTCTTGTCTCAGATCATCTTCCATCCTGAGTTCCTGTCCTCCACCAGCCCTCTGCTGCCCATGGACTATGACGACTTTGTCCGCGGTTGTAACCTCGGAGTATTCCCTTCCTACTATGAACCCTGGGGATACACACCTGGTAGCCACACACACACACACACACACACACGCACGCGCACACGCGCACACGCGCACACGCGCGCACACACACACACACACACACACACACACACACAGCACAGGTTTGGGTTACAGGATCAGATCTCCTTCTCCTCGCCAACCTCCTCCACCATTTTCTGGAGGTGACTGAGGTGTGTGTTGGTGACAGGACGCTGATCCCCATGAGCTCCTCATCCTCAAAGCCATGGACCTCATTAATCAGCGTATTAGGCAAGGCAAAGCAAAGCAAGGCAAGGCAAGGCAAGGCAAGTCAAAGCAAGGCAAGGCAAGGCAAGGCAAGGCAAGGCCAGGCAAAGCAAGGCAAGGCAAGGCCAGGCAAGGCAAGGCAAGGCAAAGCAAGGCAAGGCAAGGCAAGGCAAGGCAAGGCAAAGCAAGGCAAGGCAAGGCAAGGCAAGGCAAGGCAAGGCAAGGCAAGGCAAAGCAAGGAGCAAGGCAAGGCAAGGCAAGGCAAGGCAAGGCAGGTTTATTTGCAGAACAGAGGATTTGCCTGCATCATTATTCAGATGAATATCCTTTAAGACTTTGATGAGTACAGTCTCAGTGCTGTGGTGTGGCCAAAATCCAGACAGAAATGCGTTAAAAAGATTGTTTTGAATCATAAAAGCATGAATTTGCTGGAAAACGACCTTTTCAATGACTTTCCCCAAAAATGTCAGATTTGATATAGGCCTATAGTTTCACCTTTAACTTTGCACTGCTAACACCCGATATTATACATATATTTATACAAGGCAAGGCAAGGCAAGTTTATTTATATAGCACAATTCAACACAAGGTAATTCAAAGTGCTTTACATTGACATTAACACTGAATAACAAATAAGATGAAAAAAAATTATGAATAAGATGATAAGAAAAGAAGTAAAATAATAAAAAGCACAAGCTGTTAAAAATAATGGCAGTAGAGTACAGCAGGTAAGTATTTAATTTAGGAGTACGCTTGAGTAAACAGTAATGTTTACATACATACATATACATACATACATATTACATTTACATACATACATATTAGGGGTGTAACGGTACACGCATTGGTACCAAACTATTTTGGTACAGGGCTGTCAGTACAGTGTTGTGTGTACTGATCCAAATACAACATTTAACAGTAGCTGGTTAACAGGATTGTTTTGCGTGCAGAGCATACTTCAAACCCGAGTTCTCACACGGACATCTTAAGTGGCGGACTGGAAGTTTGTAGTCAGCAACGGACTCCCACATGAGTTTTTTTTTCCACTAGCAGACGTCATGGCTGATGCAAACAAGAAGCAGGAGCTTGAAGACCCTCCTTGCTAAACGACAATAAAGTTGAATCTAGTCTAGTCTAGTCTAGTGCAGTCTAGTCTAGTCAAATCCAGTGTAATCTGATTTGATTTAATCTAATCTAATCTAGTCTAGTCAAATTTAGTGTAATCTGATTTTGATCTAATCTACTCTAATCTAATCTATTCAACAAACGCAGAGTCTCTCCATCAGATCTGGGTTGCTTGTTCAGCACGCATGGGTGGAGCTTGTTGGTGAATGTTTTCTTTCTTGTGATCAGTTTATAAACATACCAATCAGGACAAGCTTTAATCACACAGATGTCGTTCCTCAGGTGAGTGTACCGTCATGGGTATTCCCAGTGTGACCACCAATTTATCGGGTTTCGGCTGCTTTATGGAGGAGCACATCTCAGACCCGGCTGCGTATGGTGACTCAACCCCCCCACACACACACACACACTTCTTTGTGTTCTTACACTAACTAATAGAACTGTCAGTAACCCTGTACCCCCGTCGCTCCTCAGGTGTCTACATCGTAGACCGACGGTTCAAATCCCCGGAGGAGTCATGTAATCAGCTGACCCAGTTCATGTTCAGTTACTGCCAGCAGTCTCGGCGCCAGCGCATCATCCAGCGGAACCGGACTGAGCGGCTGTCGGACCTTCTGGACTGGAGATACCTGGGCAGGGTAAGTCACCGCAGCACCACTCAACTCATTGAAATATCTCAGAAATCTGACACAACATTTGGAGATGTAAAAGCAAATGTTTGGGTGATTAGTCTCTGAGGGTTGTGTGGTCTGTGATTGACAGTTCTACATCCACGCCCGCCAACTGGCCCTGAGCAGAGCATTCCCAGACAAGTTCAAGATGGATCCCAATGCCCCTCTGAAGGTGAGAACGTCCCCACAGCAGATCCTGCTGGGACTGCAGTCCTCGTCTCTGTCCAGGTCTGCTGTCTGAGACAAGACCCTCAGGTTTAAGTCCTGCATCCAACGCCACATTCCTCTGACTGCACGTCTGAACACGTCTCATGGCACGTGTTAGATTTTACACACTTTAGAAAGTTAATGAGATTTAGGTGAATGTAGTATTTATGCAGCTGCTCCTGAGGGACGAAAACATGACCATTAACGGTTATACAGTTTACATGTTAAGCCTGATTCATGGTTAAACTAACACAGAACCTACGCCGTTGCCGTGACGCTGTCGTGAACCCTTCGGACTCACTCCATTTCGCCGCGGTGCAGTACCCCTCCAGAGCGCCAGGGGGTTGCGTTCTTTTCTGGAGAAAAGAAACGGCGATTCATGCTCGAAAACTGTCCAATGTGGCTGAATTACAACAATTTCATTGTTATCGTCGTCTCTAGTGGATTCTTTGTTTAGCTTCCGGCTTTTCCGGTCACAGTGAACAATGGCGACCGAGAGAGAACCGGAACCGGAAATGCGTTGCTACCAAGCAAACCAATCACAGCCCTCTCGGTCTGCGTTGGGTCTGCGTTGCCTCGACGCGTAGTTAAATTTTTTGGGAGGTGCACGTTAGGCTTTGGCGTAGGCTACGGAGAGACTCCCGCATAGCCGCGTACCCTATGGCGTAGGCTCTGCGTTGATTTTACGCAGAACCATAACTCTATCTATCGATAATATCTATCGATCGATCGATCTATCTAATCATTTTAACTTCATTTATTAAAAAAAAGACAGAAATCAATTTAAGTCCAACAAATGGGGAGATGTTCTAGGCTGGATTTATGGAGTGTTCTTGAGTGTTTAGATTTAACCACTTTATTCCTGGAAAGTGGAAAAACCAGAGGAACAAAAAAAGAAGGAGATATGAGAGGACAGGAGGTACTGATTAGGGTTGCCACCCGTCCCGTAAAATACGGAATTGTCCTTTATTTGAGAAAAAAATGTTGTGTCCCGTATTGAACTAATACGGGACGCGATTTGTCCCATATTTTCATTAACGCTCCATACACACGTCTGTCACACACACATCAACACTAAATTTAACAATAATGAACAAAATAAAACACAGGAAACATTAAGGCCAGCAACATCTTTGTGGCGGGACAACAGGACCTGCTGCGTCTGAGCCCAGATCTTTCTATGTGCCAGACAGCGGGGAGGACTCGGGCTTCACCTACAGGTAGGAGTTGGGAATTGGGAATTAAAAGTTCCGTATTGAACCAATACGGACATATATTATGCCAGGCCCGGTTCTACGATGGTGCATAGGCAAGCATTGCACCCTCAGTTTGTGTTTGCGTGCTCAGTTGAAAAGACGAAAAGAAAACTGACAATGCGCCAGCGTTAAGCCTGATTTATGGTTCCGCGTTAAATCGACGGCATGGCTACGGTGATGGGTACGCGTGCGACGCACACCGTACGTTCGCGTCCCCACGTATCCTACCCCGTAAACTCTGCGTTGGTGCAACGCGGAACCATAAATCAGCCAGTGTCCGTCACTCATCTCCGTGCAGCACCTTAACCAGCAAGACGCTGCTCTCTGATTATGGCTCACAGTTTGAAAACCCCAAATAAAAAATAAATTAGAGAATATTTTATGAAATCAATAAACAATTCCAACATCAAAATTATAACAAATAAAGGTTCAAAATATCATACTTTGCATGTGATAAGACTAGGTAATATATTAGTTTCACCTTTTAAGTTGAATTATTGAAATAGATTAACTTTTACACCAAATTCTAGTTGAATTATTGAAATAAATTAACTTTTACACCATATTCTAGTTGAATTATTGAAATAAGTTAACTTTTACACCATATTCTAGTTGAATTATTGAAATAAGTTAACTTTTACCCCATATTCTTCACCTGAAGCAATATTCTACACCTTGGCTGATGTGGACATACAGAGCATAGGAGGCTATTTCAGCTGCTATATGGTTGGCTGTCCGTACAGTCATGCAAGTTCAATGCTATTAAACAACATGTTTTTTCATATAAAATAAACACATTTTTATGCAGTTTAGAAGTTTTGGGGCTTTTTTTTGGCTCCTGCGCTGCTGAAATTGGGGCGTTCTTTATTTCTATTTCTGAAAGGTGGCAACCCTAGTACCGATACACATGTGATAAACTGAGTGGGCTGATAAAGTTATCTGCAGTAAGTTCTGGACTGCCTTGTTTTCCAGGCGGAGGGTTTCCGGTACCCCCGGCCCCCCTCTGTGCCCCCCTCCCCCTCTGCCTCCATCCACTCCACCCCCCACCACAGCGACGACGAGGACCAGGACGATGATGAGCCGTACGACGAAGACGAGGAGGCGGAGAGGGACCGGGTGAACATCAAGGCTCCGTTTGTGCTCGGAGCCGTTCCAGAGGGGGAGACGAAGCAACCGGAAGAGTCTGGAAACTGAAATCCACCACCACAACCACCAAATGACCCATTCAAGGAAACCACTGGACATTTCTTAACTCCATCTGCAGGAAAACAACACTTTCATGAAAGTTTTGGAGGTTTGGCAAGCTTCACAGTCGCACAGACTTGAAGGAACCAAGCCAGAGGAGCCGCGACGCGCTCCAAGCTCGCTGTGCGGCCCCATCAGCTGCTTCCTCTAGGTAATTTGTAATTTTTGAAGGTGTTTTTGCAACCCAAATCAGAATACGTTGGTATGAAATGGAATATATAAATTAAAAAAAGTCACTGGGGATGTAACCTTTGTTTTGACTCATTTCTTTTCAAACATAACTATAAAATCTCACATTTCCATCACATTGATTTCATTTGTCAATAAACATGAATGTTTCAGACATGCAACCAATTCCAAAGAAAGTTGGTTCAGAAAAAGTTTTCATCAAGTTGCTTGGACGTGATGATCTTCTGTCGACCCGTTAGCAGACGTGTTTCCAGATCCACCTTCAGTTCTGGTCCTGGTTATCCAAACAGCAGGGTGACAGAAAGTGGGACATCACAGATCATTGATTCAAGTGGCGTCTCAGAGTTTTGGCAGTGCAGTTTGGCAGTGCAACCGCTACTCTCCACTTAGATCAGTGAGGCACAGCCAGTGGATTGAAGGTAAATCCGGCTGACGTTAGCTGGTCAGCTGAAGTGAAAGCCCGAGGAACACCTTCAGGAACCTAATTTGCATCACACTTCTGGTACGAATCATAAGCAATGTGTTATAATGTTCATAAAGTCAAAACAGAGAAATTATTGTGTTTTCATTTCGTCATGTTGTTCATGTTTCCTCTCCTGGAAAGGGTTGTCAAGAGCCTCTGTGAGGTTCTTTCCTATTCCTATAACTATTTCAGCTAGGTGAACTGCTGGCAGAGAATCTCCTTATATGTGCAATATACATCATGGTCAAATAGACTTGACAAAAAGTTGTTTCCATAGCAGTTTTGTAAAAATATGCCTTTGTATTTGTAGGAACTGCAAGAAAGACACATTTAGTAAAAAATTAAATATTTTTTCTGATACAAGGGAGTTTTAAGGATAATGGCACCAAAGACATCATGTGTTTTTGTCCCAGGAACAAGAGAGAGAGAGAGGACAGCTGATGAGAAAAATGATGATGAGAGAAGGGCGGATAAGAAAACCTCTGATAAGAAACATGTTGATGACAGGACGGCTGATGAGAGACATTTAAATGAGAGGACAGCTGATGAGAGGACAGCTGATGAGAGGACGGCTGATGAGAGGACGGCTGATGAGAGGACGGCTGATGAGAGGACAGCGGATGAGAGACATTTTGATGAGAGGACGGCTGATGAGAGGACAGCGGATGAGAGACATTTTGATGAGAGGACGGCTGAAGAGGTTGGGTGATGAGTTGACTTATGATGACAGAACATCTGATGATAGACCAGCTTATGAGAGGACGGCTGATGAGAATGTTTGAAGAGAGTACAGTTGATGAGAAAACGGCTGATCAGGCATGTTGAGACGACGGTTGATGAGAGGACACCGATGAGATGTTGGCTGATGAACAGACGCAGATGAGAGGACGGCTGATGAGAGAACGGCTAAAGAGAAAACAGCTGAAGAGAGTACGGCTGATTAGAGGATGGCACATGAGAGATATTTTGATGAGAGGATGGCTGATGAAACTTATTGATGAGAGGAAGGCTAATGAAAGACATATTGATGAGAGGACAGCTGATGAGAGGATAGCTAATAAAAGACATGTTGATGAGAGGACTTGTGATGACAGAACAGCTGATGATAGACCAGCTTATGAGAGGACGGCTGATGAGACACTTATTGATTAGAGGACAGCTGATGAGAGACATGTTGATGAGGTGACAGCTGATAAGAGGACACCTGATGATAGGATGGTTGATGAGAGAACACCTGATGATAGAGCAGCTTATGAGAGGACGGCTGGTGAGAATGTTTGATGACAGTACAGTTGATGAGAGAACTGCTGATGAGAAGACGGCAGATGAGAGGACAGCCAAAAAGAATGACTGATGACAGGATGGCTGATTAGAGGACAGCTGATGAGAGACATTTTGATGAGAGAACGGCTGATTAGCGGACGGCTGGTGAGAGGATGGGTGATGAGAACGGCTGATGAGAGAACGTCTGATAAACGGACAGCTGATGAGAGACATGTTGATGAGAGGACGGCTGATGAGAGAACGGCTGAAGAAACGACCGGTGAGAGAACGGCTGATGAGAAGACAGCTGATGAGAGGACGGCTAATTAGAGGACGGCTGATGGAGAGAACCTCTTGATGATAGGATCGCTGAATCAGAGACTTATTGATGAGAGGACAGCTAATGAGAAGGGCTAATAAGAGGATGCCTGATGAGAGGAAGGCTTATGAGTGGACGGCTGATGAGAGAATGGCTGATGAAAAACGTGTTGATGAGAAACATTTGGATGAGAGGACGGCTAATGAGAGACGTGTTGATGAGAGGACGGCTAGTGAAAGGAAACCTGATGAGAGGACGTTATCTATGTGGACCACACCTTTTGTCTCCTGGACCGTGCACTGTTTCCCCAATTAATTTATGTTATAGATGTCTGAAAGAGAAAACATCAGGATTCATGACAAGTGGAACCTTTGAGGAGCAGCTGGACAGAGGAGCACAACTTTGCCTAAACGTGTGAGAAGTTTATAGTAATATTAAAACAATGTTCCTCAAAGAAAGACGAAGAGAATTTACTGATTTCTCTTCCAACTGAGCATTAAATCATGAAACCCAGTCCAGGGATCTGGTGGAATTTGAGTGTGTCTGAGACTGGTCTCTCTGTGCTCTGGACCACAGAGGGAACGTGTCATCAGGACCACTATCATCAACTGTTCCAGAATCAGCTTTGAATCAGCTCTGTGATGGCCAGATGAATTAATTAATGCTTATTTTTGTGCGATTTTTGATCAATATCTGCTGCCTTAAAGAGCTCAACTGTTCCAGGGATGTCCACATCCATAACTTAATCTAAAAGCCTGCATAAAATGTGTTGTGGATACATGAAGACTGGTGTGGCTCCAGTCCTGAAGTGCCCCTGTAGAGAACAATGGAGAGTTGAAATACCTGGATACTTTGTGAACAGAAATGCATGGAGTGTCTGTTTGTGTGCCTAAAAGAACGTTTCCCACAAGTACGATAAACAGAAGTTTGGTCTTAAGGCCGGGACACACCAACCCGATTATCGGCTTGCGGACACCGTCAGGCAGTTGGGCAAAGGTCAGTGACTCGAGTCGGGTTGGTGTGTCTTTTTGGCAGAGTGTGTAGAATCGCCACTAGCCGTCGGGCTCTATGACCAATGATTGGTGGAGTGTTAAACCTTGACTAGCTTGACCAGCGTCAGAGTTAACCGGAAATGATGATGTAACAGTGATGACACAGACACTAATGGCCCTTTTCCACTAGTATCTACTCAGCTCGCTTCTACTCGCCACGCCCCCGTCTTGCGCTTTTCCACTACGGGCCAAGGTAGGTGGAGCCGTGCCAAGAAGATACTTTTTCTGTACCGAGGCTGTCGAGGTTCTAAGCGTTAAAAACGGGATGTAGACGGGTGATAAGCAACAACCAGATCCACAGGCGCTCTGTTTTACTCTCAGCCGCTCGCGGCTCCAGCTGATTTCTCATCAGCGCCGACACAAACAAAGAGGTTGCGAAATCGGGGACAAAACGGGTAGAGCCGGGACGAGGCGTAACGAGGCGAGTCGGGCTGAGTAGGTACTAAATTCAATTCAATTCAATTCAATTTTATTTATATAGCGTTTAATACAACAGATGTTGTCTCTAGACGCTTTCCAGAGATCCAGAACATGAACATAAACATAAACCCCCGAGCAATTATTATATAAACAATGGCAGGTAAAAACTCCCCTAGTGGGAGAAAAACCTTAAGCCAAACAGTGGCAAGAAAAACTCCCCTTTAGGAGGGAAGAAACCTTGAGCAGGACCAGGATCATAAGGGGGGACCCTCCTGCCGAAGGCCAGACTGGGGGAGTCAGGGACGTCGACAGCACACAGCAGGCAGGTGGAAGCAGCAGCGGGAACTACTAGTGGAAAAGCGCCATAAACTACACTATCATGGCATCGGTTTGGATCTGGATTGTGTTTGATTGTTTTATATGTTCATTATTAGCTATCATATTTTCAATCCTTCTTGACTTCTATCAGAAATGAAAACACTGAATGAAATGAAAAGCGGCCTCCGCTTAGAACTCTAGAGCATTTCCGGTTGTTCTTACTTTTTCTTTTTGGGTGACATTACAGACTAGTGCCGCCTGAAGTTATGGGGACGTCTTACACCTTGTGCATGCACAGAACATACGCTCCAGTCGGCGTCGGGTGGGTGTGTTCAGGAATATTCTTTTGATCGACTCAAAGTGACGGGAGCTGACTGCTTTTTCTGCCGACGGTCGGCCGTCGAGTTGACGTGTCCCAGCCCTTAATCAAAACCAGCACACCTTTTTGGTTTTGACAGAAGAAATGGAAATATTACAAACTAAGACAAGTCTTATTAGCTGACTAAAACCACGCCACAGGTCTGAAATGTAAAAATGGATGAAAATGAAATGAAGTTGATAAGAACCAACGTGGACTGTTGAGCAGCGGTTGGTGTTGACCTGCAGACCAGACCGGCTGAGACCTGGATCCATTAATGAATATAACCACAGAGGAACAAGTGCAGTCAGCATAAAGTAAATAAGCAGGAAGAAAATAAAAGCAACGTGTGGCGTTTATGTGAGATGCTTAGCATTCATCTAAAAAGTTGATCCCTTTTAATAACATAAAGACCAGCCCACACATGACATAAAATCATTAGATTTG